>NC_069502.1:630011362-630226362 GCF_027579735.1 Bombina bombina
CATAGCAACAGAAAACAGCCATTTGTAGCAAGGTGATGTAACAAGAGAAGAAATGCAGACAATAAGGGAAAGTGTTAAACCAACAGAGAGGGAGAGAACTCTCTAAGAGACTGCACATACAGCACTCTGTGCCTGGACTTATAGTGGAGAAATTGGGAATTTAAAATATAACTTTTATAAAGTAGATTAAAATAAAACACTCAATTAAAAGCAACCTAGTAGTGGTAGGCCACTTCCTTAATCCTCTGTAAGCCTTTGATATGTATTAAGTGCTTAGAAGGAAATTATTTAGGTAGGGAGTTATAAGTGAGACCTCTTGATTCAGTAGTTTCACTGATAATATAGGGTTAATCTTTTTGTGTCAAATACACATATATCTGGCTATTCAAGTATGTTATAGATTTGTGCTTGTTGGATTTAGGTTAAATGCAAGTGACGTTCAGTGAACTCAGTAATATACCTACAAAGTAAAGTTAGAAATTACACTATGTTTAATAAATCTTATTGTGGAATATAGTTAGTATAGATATTCAGTATAGATCTGGTTTCACGTGACAGTATGTGAACCTGTATTGTTCTGTTATGTCTTGAAACATTCAAATGGCTATTATATATCTCATTTGATCAACTTATTTCCACCATTTTCTAGGTTTATTGTCACCATAAATTATTTCCAATCTCAGTGTGATTTTATATATAGTGTTAACAAAGTAGTATAATTTTGGTTTGTTTATAATAGCTAGTCATTCGTCTACTATATCAGTGATCTTGTGTTTGGCGTTGGGATTATTACCCTATTGTCTTAGCGCCACTATCCCCTATGTAATTCTTGTAGGATTGTGTTATTATTGTATAGGGGGTATATGTGTACCTTCCATTAAATCAAATCCTAATGCTAATAATGTGTACTTATGAGTAGCTTAATATAATTCTTACACCTAATGTCTCAACCAATATGGGTACGCTGAACATTTGTAACTATTGAATTAATAAGCTGCACCAACTGTTACATTTGGCTGTTTGCATTTAAGTAAGAGAGGAACAAACTTGAATTGTAAATATGTGGCCGCAATATTGTGCAGCTGATTGCGATATTATATTATGTTTGCCCCTCTTGCTGTGATATTCTGTGTATCTTGTGTTCTCTCGTATAGTAATTTAATCTTTTCGTGTGATTCAGTGTCGCACTAAGAATGCAGTGTTGTGCTTTGTGTACATTACTTTAGAACCGGATACTTGTTTTCCTGAATTAATTTGTTGTGAGCCAAACGTTAAATTAGTTCTATTAAATTAGGTATATATGCACCTTAAGCTGAACTAATATAGCTAAGGCGCTATTGAGATACTAACTGGAAGGTATTGAGTTATTTAATATAGTAGCAAAAGTAAGATAGTTGCACCGGTAAACTAGAGCTATCTGACTATACGTATAACTAAGCTTGTAATTCCCCCAATGCAGTGTTATAAGGTTGCCACTTAATAAATAGCCAAGTGCGAGTAACCCTTCTGTTATATCAAGATAGTTTTAAGGTCAAAGTTATAACCGAGTTACACAGTCCTAATTGTGACTGTTTGTCATATATTGGAGCTGAATGCTTAATGCAAATTTTATCCCGCCTAAACAGGCCAACTACTATAGGTGATGTTTTAAAAAATTAATAGAGCTCCCATCAGCTCTATAACCCCTTGACCGGTTTCGCCCGTATCGGTCTTTTTCAAAGGCCTTTTTTTTTTTTTTTTTTTTGTTCTCTTCTTTCTCTCTCTCTCTCTCTTTCCTCTTCATTCTGTTCTCTCTCTCCCTTGCAGGAATTTATTAAAAATATTGCTAAATGACTAAGACAGAGGATAGGTGGGATGAAATAAGAGAGAAGTTACTAAGTGAACTGTTGAATTTTAAGATTTTTCCCTCTTTTTAATGACTGGAGTAAACATTCTGTCATGGAATGTAGGAGGAATAACCTCCCCTATGAAGAGAAAACTTATAGTTAAAACTCTTGCCAAAAAAAGGCCAGATATTGCTTATATTCAAGAAACCCATCTTACTGAGATAGAAGCAGCAAAGCTTAAAATTAAATGGGTGGGTGAGGTTGTAGCCGCCCCTAGCATTGACAGGAAATGTGAAGTAGCGTTTCTACTTCATAAAGAATTAGATTATAGAATCTTGCATATAGATAAAGATCCAGAGGCTAGGTATATTATACTTCAAATCCAGATTAACCAGATGTTATATGTGCTTTGCAATGTGTACGGTCCAAATAAAAACAGCAGAAGTTTCTGGGAAAAAATAAAGCTTAAAATTTTTCCCTTCATAGGGGAGAATCTAATTTTAGCGGGTGATTTTAACATGACTTTAGTACCAGAATTAGATAGATTTTGTAATACAGACGCTAAAGAATATAGGTAGACATCTGGAGAATTAAAAATCCTGACTCCTTGATATATACTTGTGAATCTAGAGCTCATAGAACCTTCTCCAGGATTGATCTCTTTTTAATATCTGAATCACTGTCGATAGTGCAAATCGACACAGGAATTGAGGACATATTGATATCCGATCACGCAATAATTCATTTAACTCTCCCACCTCTAACTAATTTTGCAGAAAGATCGCAATCACTCTTTTTTCCACGATATCTTTTGAACAATCCTAGATTTGCTAACTGGCTCAAGCAAAAATGGAAGGATTACTGTACAAATAACATTTCATATCATAATAGAATTGAGATCTTCTGGGAAGCGGCTAAGGCTGTCCTAAGAGGTGAAATTAAAAGTTACTTAATAAACAGTAAAAAAAAGTTTAAGGAGCAGGAAATTCAGTTATCTAACAGAGTTAGAAATTCCTATAGAAGATTTTCTGATGATTGTTCCCCAGCCAGCTGGAATAAGTACCAGGAGGCTAGAAGAGAGAGAGATTTTTTTTTAGAACAGAGATCCCAAAATGAAGAACTTAAAATTAATATGCAGTTTAAAGGCCTCTACACCGACTCAACTAAACACCTAGCAAAATTAATAAAAAATAGAAAGAAGAAGAATTATATTCCGGTGATTAAAGAAAATTATATCCGCTATACGGATACAAGGGAGATTAGTAGAGTGCTGTATTCCTACTATCAGAAGTTATATGCTAGTCAAGACAGCAATGCTTATAATCAAGACAGATTCTGGTCTAAAATAAAGCTTCCTCAAATTCAAGAAGATGAGTTAACATTACTTAATGCTCCAATCGACGCTGAGGAAATTAGAAAAACAATAGATAAGATGGCATCCAGCCCCGATTGTCTACCGTTAGAATTCTATAGAATATTGGCCCCGGAGATCATCCCCATATTAGAAAAACTGTTTAATAATTATTTCTGTTCAGACAGCCCTATCTCTTCATATTTTTCAGCTGCTAATATTACTCTAATCCTTAAGAAAGGTAAAAATCCTGAAGATCCGGCTTCTTATAGGCCGATATCTGTGTTGAACACAGATTATAAGATCCTGATGGCTATCTTAGCTGATAGGCTCTCTCTATATCTGGGAAATATTATCCACACAGATCAAACCGGTTTCATGAAACATAGGACTTCCATAAAAAAAATTCGCAAAATTGTGACCTTTCTTGATTATTTTTATTACTTAAAAGAAAAGGAAAAAAAGAATCTCCCAGATGATTGTGCAATTCTTTCTCTAGACGCCGAAAAAGCTTTTGATGCTATCTCATGGGGCCATCTATTTAAAGCTTTGGAGGAATTTGGCTTTAAGGATCAATTTTTTCAATTTATTCGGAAAATCTATAAAAATCCAATTTCGTATATTATTGTCAATGGTCATCTCTCTCAAAAAATTACTTTAGGCAGGGGAACAAGACAGGGGTGCCCGTTGTCGCCCCTTCTGTTTAATCTGGCCCTGGAGCCCTTAGCTATTCGTCTAAGAAGTGTACTAAAGGGACTCAATATGGTCTCCTATACCCTTAGGATTCTTCTGTATGCGGACGATTTACTTTTATTTTTAAAGAATTCAGCTTATTCAATACCCACAGTTCTGCAATGTCTAGATGAGTTCAGTTCGTTTGCAGGTTATAAAATCAATTCCAATAAAAGTGAGCTTATGTGGATTAATAAACTTAGAAATAGTTTGCAAGAGCATCCATTTAAAGAGGTTGAAGCAATTACATATCTAGGCATAATATTGCATAAAAACCCGAAAAATTGGTATCGGCTCAATTTTTCACCACTTTTTCAGAAGGTTAAATCTTATCTGGAACTTTGGTTGGCCTTCCCATTATCTATTACGGCCCGCATTAATTTAATTAAGACAATAATTTTCCCTCGATTACTCTATCCTCTTCAGAATCTTCCCCTCTTTATTCTTAATAAGGATCTGCGTAAATTATATTCCTGCTGTTCCAAATTTATTTGGAATAACAGGAAAGCACGCATCTCCTTAGATAGACTTATGCTAAAATTTGAAGCAACTGGTCTTGCTTTTCCTAATTTTAAACTGTATAATTGGGCTTGTTTAATTAAAACGGTGGTAGATTGGATTATAGGAAAGGAGTTAGTGTCTTCTTTAGATATTGAGACCTATATGGTCTCTCCCTTTTCTTTAAAAGCAATATTACACTGCCCTCTACAACTCTTACCAAGTAAGTTATCCTCGTTAATATCGATCAGAAATGTTGTAGTGGCGTGGCAGAAGTGTTGCACAATGCTGGAAGTGGATTTTACATTTTCGGTATTTCTACCAATTTCGGGTAATCCACAATTTTCTCCAGGTGTTAAGCAATTAGTATTTAGAGATTGGTTTGAAAAAGATCTTAAATATATCTGTCAGATCCTTCCACAAGATGGGCAAGTAATTTCTTTTGGAATTTTAGCCCAAAATTACCAGTTGGCCAGATCCAATTTTTTCGCGTACCTACAGGTGCGCCACTTTATTAACACTCGAAAGTGGGATATGAGTAGATTAAATGCTTGGTCGGATCTCAATCTATGCTTCCAGAAATTTGCGACAGGCAATTCATCTATTTCTCTCATGTACGATATTATGCTCTCCAAACAAACATTAATTCATATAGATAAATTGGTTTTATCTTGGATCCCTTTCTTCCCTTCAATAGACTTGGGAAAAATTAAACGAAGCATGGAAAATTTAAAGAATTGTCAAATCCCTAGGAGTTGGAGAGAATCACATTTTAAACTCATTAATAATTATTACCTATCCCCCGTTAGATTAGCTAAAATATATCCGACAAGCAATGGGGCTTGTCCCCGCTGTAAGAAACTTAAAGCTGATACTTTACATATGTTCTGGTACTGCCCAAAAATTATACAACTTTGGCGTAAAATTGAATATTGGTTCAATGTACACTACAAGACATCTATAATATTATCACCTAATGATATAATCTGGTTAGATCCTGTCAGTAACAGGGGCTCCCAAACAAACATTTTAAACACTATTATTTTAGCTGTTAGACATCAAATTGTTAAACAATGGATATCCACTACAGCCCCAGGATTAATCCTAATTTTGCGGGAGATTCAAAATCAAATTATATATGAATCATTTCATTTAAAAGCTGCTGCGGAAAAAAGAATAAAATTCTTCTTAAACGGATGGCTACCAATTATTAAATCTTATCCCTTAGCTATACAAAAAGCTATCCTTACCCCATTTTTGTCCTCAAATTTTTTTATGGATCTAGTAGCTTTAGAAATCTTTCTGCATTCCTGGATAACTAATTATAGAGAAGGATAAGGTAAATTAAGGGTCTGGGTAAAACCCTAGCATAGAAAAGGAGAGCAGAAAGGTGAAGTCGGAAGGAAAAAAAAAAAAAAAAGGATGGACAACAGAATAGGGAAATATGGGGAGATGGAGGCGGAGGGGGGGTGGAGAGGAAGAAGAAGAAGTTTCCCTTTTTTTTTTTTTTTTCTCCCCAGGATGAATGGTGTATCCCCAGGATGAATGGATTTTTATTTAGTTTAGTAGAATTCCAATATCCTATATAAATAGAGTATATGAGCAGTTTTTTTTTCCTTCAGATAGATTAGGTATGGAAAAAGGGTATCCATTGTTTATTTTGCATTTTCATGTGTTTTTTTTTCTTATTACTTGATTATACTCTTATAGATTAAGTAAGGGTTTGTAAAGGTTGAATGGTATTTTATTTAGTTTGGTAAAATTCCAACATTGTATACAAATAAGATTCACAAGGGTATATTTGTTTTTTAATAGATGGTGTATGGATAAGAGATCCGTTGTTTATTTTATATTTTATGTTTTCCTTACACCTGACCCTGCGTGGTACATTAGGTGAAAATTTATGTGATTGTATTTTTTGTTGGACAATAAATAAATGATTTAAAAAAAAAGGTAGACATATCTTTAGCCACAATTTTCCAATTTTCTTTTATAGTGGCTGCTACCCTTTCTGAACTTGGAGTATAGGTAGTCACAAATTTTAATCTTGTGTCTTCCTTTTTTCACAGTATTCCTCACTCTGAAGCTGTCCTGGGTCTATTGTTCCACAACCAGACATTGTTGTTCAATGAGACGTGGGGGATATCCTTGTTGCAAGAACTTTTTTCTCCAGCCTGTAGTTCAAGCTACTAAATCATATTTACAAGACTCATTTGGGGTGTTACAGATGTGGCAATTGTGTGACCTGTAACAACATGGTGACCTGCAATATTTTTCATCACCCGCACACCAATAAGCAATTCAAGATTCAGCACAGAATTACGTGCACATCAGATTTTGTGGTCTACGCGATTATCTGTCCGTGTTCCCTATATTATATAGGAAAAACGGTGACTAACTTCAGCGAAAGGCTGGCAAATCATAAATCTGCTATACGCCAGGCCATCAAGAAGGGCAGTTTAGAGCAACCAGTCACAAAACATTTTTTACAAGCGGGACATTCAGTATCTATGTTGAGAGCGATACTTATCGACCATGTTCCAGGTTTGAGAGGAGGGGGTGATAGGGCTTTGGCTTTATTATGATCAGAAGCAAATTGGATTTTTGATCTCAACAATGTCACTCCTAAGGGCTTGAACACAATGATTGATTTCGGATGTTGGTATAAATGACTGTCTTATGGGAATCCCCTCTATAGGATTATAATAAGTTTCTATCTACTTCATAGGCATGAAGGGTGCTACCAAATTGTGTGGGCATGGGGTGTAGTTTTCCATTGTGTATAGAGTGGTCTCTTTTAGGGTTCACTAATAATTATGTGTCCCTTCTAGTATAGTTTACTACTCTCATGTACTTTGCCCCGCCTGATTAATTCAAAAGAAACTTTTTCCCCCCTATTAGGGTTGTCAGTGGTGTAGAGTAATATGTATTTAGGCAATCTAGCTATTGCTTTTATTTTATACACATTATGTCCAGTATGTTTTAGATGTATATTTTTGTAGATACACTTTCCCTTATTGTCTACATTTCCGCTGTTGTTACATCACCTCGCTACAAATGGCTGTTTTCTGTTGCTATGCCAACACTCATGGCCTGCTCCTTTGTCGGCCATGACTGATGACGTCAATATGCGTGGACATGCATGGAGTTGCAGTAGCGTGACAGGAGGTTTGATGTGGAGCCAGAACACGCTAATCAGGGTAATTATTCACTTTGTTGTTGATGGTTCACTGGGTATATAAGGTGGGTTTGTTTGTAAGTTACATGGGCTCTATTTGAGAAAGGTTCGTTTCAGAAACGAAACGTTATGGGTTAAGGCCCTATTCATTTACACGTTGTGTATTAAAAGGCTGGTTACAAAGTTTCCTGTGTTGGCTGCTTTTCTCTGGACACAATATACCCTTAAGCCAGGTTTGTGTGCTGGACTTTGCCTATATATATATATATATATATATATATATATATAAAGAGGGGGTTGTTGTCAGCACTATCAGTTATACCAATAAAAAGAGGGTAGTTAACAGAGGTCTGAATTATTCTGAGTAAACATTTACTACTTTCCCCTTGCACCAGAGGTCTGACAAGTACTAATAATTCAGACCTCTGTTAACTACCCTCTTTTTATTGGTATAACTGATAGTGCTGACAACAACCCCCTCTTTTTATTAAATTTCTGACCACTTAAGTGGTTTTTCCATGCTGGCTTGCACATCTAGTTGTTTAATATAGACATATTCGTGAGTGTTATATATCCTTTTAAGAGCATATTTTGACATGGCAGGTTTTGATAAAACAGAATGGGATTTTGACATGGATGAAACCTTTTCATTTCCAAGCAATACAGTAAACACAAACCAAAATTCAGAAGAGAGCCAAAATATTTTTAAAGTGTTTAAAACTTATAAATCTAAAATATTAAAAGAAAAAAAATTAAAATGGGAAATATCAAGCTTTAATAAATATTTAGAAGCCAAAATGATACCTAGAGGCTTGAGAGTGCGAAAAAGACCTGGCTCAAATTTGAATGAACCATTATAAGATGATTTTCAGAAAAAATGGGATAATTAGACCAGATCTGAAGAGACTGTAGTTTTGGCGCGAGGGGCCGCCATATTGGACAGCGTGATCGCAACATAAGGATCTGGGTGAGTCGCAGCACAATCACACTATACAGTCACAAACACTTACCAGCCGCAGGCCTGCACTTGGAGAGACTTTAAGAACAATATGCTAACCTCCACAGAAAGAGCCTAAATCGCTTTATCGCTACTGACACGCTATTCAGTTTTCTCCTACTGCATGACAGGCCTACAAACTATAGGAGATACTTGAGACATTGGTAAATCTTTAACACCAGCACAGCAAGCATTGTTTATACTTGTTACAACCTCCCTAGCCCATGAAAGAGAATCAGTTAATGGGATATTAAAGATACTCTGGAAGTGTAAACATAGCTGGATACCTACTACTCACACAGCCCAAAAGTAGGCCCTGTAGACTGCTTTATTTCTTACTGGGAACCTCTACACAAGCAATTTGAGCCAGACTGACCCCAACATTTGGTGACGCGTCCACATTACAATCTGAGCAGCTTAACCGGTTATAGGCCAGCAATTACAAGCATTACCCCCCTCCCTGCCATTTCCCACCAGATACTACTGGTGGGTCATATCCTCACCCCCTTTACCCACTTCGTCAATAGGAGACACATACCCAGGGGAGAGGGGTTCATTCTCACGACTGCAACCATCACCATATCTCCCGTTTTGGAAAATAGAGGCTGAACATATATAAAGAATACACTTCAAGGAGAAGGTCCCGCTTTTCATTCTCTCACTGTTACAGATATACATATCTAAGTAAATCAAGGCACCAGATATAAAGACTCCCAGATTAGGCTGCCCTCACCAGAGCGCCCTCTTCACCTGGAGGGAATAGACCATAGCAACATGTAATTGAACACTAATTGTTTGTGGCCCCGCCGGCTAATGGGTTCCTAATAGCATATGTAAAATAAATAAGCAAGCTCTCAACATTAACATACATATATCACTTGATAGTCTTGCATCCCGTAAATACAAGATGTTGCAGGCCCAGAAAAGGAAGCAGAAGCCCCATGCTATGCCAAAAAAAACTGTGGTGGATCATTTTCAGCACCGCTCTAACATGGCCCAGGCGAGATCAGAAGATGAATACTCAGATACGGAGAGTGCCTCAGACACCCAGACCGGTTCAATCTTAAAGCAAAAGGCCTCACAGGCCCTGGAGATATCTAATAGTACTAACAACAATATGATAGAAACCATCCAATCCCTGCTAACCTCACATCACGATACCTTGACTAAGAGATTTGATAGATTGCATGCCGACTTGAAGAGAGATATCGGTCTCATAGGAGAGAGAACTGATGCGCTGGAGAGCAAACAAGAAGACTTGGCAATAGATCACACCAACCTTCTTAGCTACTCCCAATCCCTGGCCATTCAGATCACTGATTTGGAATTGAAGCTGGTGGACCTAGAAGACAGGTCGCGTCGCAACAATATACGCATCAAAGGCGTGCCGGAATCAGTTCTACCACAGGACCTTGAGAAATATCTACATGGTCTATTTGAAGCTGTATTGGGGTCAGCGACAGGTGATGAGAATCTCATAGACAGAGTACACAGAGCCCTCAGGGTACGAACAGCGGATGGTGGACAACCAAGAGATGTGATAGCGAGGCTTCACTACTATACCTACATAGAAAAAATCATTAGAGCCTTAGCC
This sequence comes from Bombina bombina, assembly GCF_027579735.1. Lineage (NCBI taxonomy): Eukaryota > Metazoa > Chordata > Amphibia > Anura > Bombinatoridae > Bombina > Bombina bombina. Next base: position 630,021,539 of record NC_069502.1, read on the forward strand.
AGAGACAAGCAATTGCCTGAAGGGTATGCAGGTCTGCAAATCTACCCGGATCTTTCTATTCACACGCTCCGGATCTGCAAACATTTCCAGCCCTATACTAAAATACTGAGAGAGAGAGATCTGAAGTACAGGTGGGGGTTCCCAGTAAGGCTGTTTATCACCAAGGACAGTCACCAATATATGGCCTCTACCCCTCAACAGGCACGTGAGTTGCTGCAAAAGTGGAACTTGCTCCCTCCAGATGGAGGAGATCGCTCTCCCGACACAGAAATAGGCAATGGACTGAGGGCGTCAGCCCCACCATGGAAACCCTTACCACAAAGATCCTCTGGTACTCCTGGAACATCCAACGAAGCCTTTAAGAAGCACAGAGATTCTACTGATTCACAACGAGATGCAGACAAGTAGAGAGCCTTTCTGCTTTTCTTTTTGTTCTACTTGTTTTACTTACTTTGTTCATTCTATCTGCTGGACCCTCTGAAAGACGAAGATGACTCACCATAGGAGGGAGTGCTCTACAATGTTTAAGGACTGCTATCCTGCCTAAGCAGGATGAAGATGGGTGAGACCTAAGCAATCATATATTGTAGCTTATTTGTTTACCCAAGTAATGGACACTTACCATAATCCTTAAATATGCCTGTTTCTTTACTTATGCCCACATGTAAATTGTTGTTTTGTTATATTGAGTTATTGATCACATATTTATTGTTAGTCTATTACACAGACTTATATACTTAGGCAATTGAACACCTATAAGCTTATTTATACTGTCCCCTTCAGCACTTAGAAGCAGGAGACACAGGGAGGAGACTGAATCTGTATCTGAGCACCCATAATTAGTACGTGGCCCCCATCATGCTAGGACCTTCTCCATGAGTCTGACATACACTCTACCCATATCATATCTTAATGCCTCCTGCTAAGCCTTGTCCTATATTGGGAGTATAGAGGCATCTAATCTAACTTAAGCACAACTACCTCACAAAACGACTAACCTGCCCTTGCCGATACTTTAGCTGTAAGTCTCTAACTCCTATGGCAAGTCGATCCACAGTTAGTACCCTAAAGATTAGGGATAATTCCATGCCCTCTAGTGCTCCATCCTCTTTAGACATAAGCCACTAACCTAAGCAATGCCTTTATTGTTTAATGTCCTAGCCGTCTGTCATGCAGAGGACCCTGGACTACGACCCTAATGCCCCCCTCAGTTAGTCCAACTGCGATAAGGCATAGATCAGATTCCTAGCGAGAACCTGCTTGTGTAATGAATAGGGCTCTATACAAGGCACAGGGAATTAAGTAATGCCCAGAAAAGGAAAGGTAGTTGATACGCCACTAATCCATATTTTAAGTCGGCGGGGTCGTGGACCCCTCTCCGCTCAGCTCCCCCCCACCATATTAGTTGTGCCCCACTGGCAAAGACCGGTTGGTGCACTCATTGCGAAAGTGTATACTTATCACTTTTATCCAGTCATAGAGGTTTCCTTTTATAATACCTCTCAGTTAATATATATCACGTTTTCCTAGCCCTCACAGCATAAGACTGATCCGCCACATTTGACTGCTAGACTGATTTACCACCCTAAGTAACCCAGGCAGCCCCCCGCCACTCCCAAAATGGCCCCGATACGTATAGCTACGCTGAACGCGCAAGGCTTAAATTCCCCCACTTCGAGGAAATTGCTACAGCGATATCTCCTAGCACACAAAGTACACATAATGTTCCTACAGGAGACACACTGGATTTTCCCGATACTTCCCAGTATGTGAAACTGCCTCCAATTCTGAGGGCAGGACCAAAGGAGTTGCCCTCCTGATTAGTAGAGATTTGTCCTTTACCATGGAGTATATTGAAAGAGATAGTGAGGGTAGGTACCTGATACTTATCTGTTCACTTAATAACACACTGTTCACACTAGTCTCATTATATGCACCTAATTCCAATCAAGTTCCCTTCCTCCACAAATTATTAGCACACGTAGAACAGATCAAAAGAGGACACCTAATTATTGGGGGGGGATTTCAACATGGTCTGGGACCCAGCCAAAGACAAGCAATCCACCATTACGACACACTGACAGGAACGTCTCATCTACCTCCAACGCTTTCCGGAAACTCATATACCAACACAACCTCTATGATGCTTGGAGATGCTTAGCACCTTCAGAGAAAGACTTTACACACTACTCAAAAGCCCACAATTCATATTCCAGGATCGACCATATATTCTGTGATTCGTGGTCTCTAGACCAACTTACTAACCCTTCCATCAGACCGTTTACATGGTCAGACCATGACATGGTCTGCTTAGATTTCACTCAGCTACAAGCCCTGACTAATAGGCCGCCATGGCGACTTTCTGAGCAATGGCTCTCTGATATAGATCTTCCGGCGCTCCAAGAGGTTGTGAAGGAGTTCCTGTCACATAATGACACAGGAACCACCGACATTGACATGGTCTGGGCCGCTCTTAAAGCATACCTACGGGGTCATTTTATTAAAAAAATGGCCCGACTGCGCAAAGAGCATAGCCAGCCCTTAGCAAAGTTATATGGAGATCTTTGTGCCCTTGAACAGACAAACAAAACGATCCCTAGTGTTCAAGTAGCCAATCAAATTGGACTTATCAGGGAAAAAATCTCCAAGAGAGATCTGTCCCGGGTCCAGGAGAATCTACATAAGCTCAAACAATTGTATTACCACAAAGGCAATAGACAAGCTTCTAGCTAACAAATTACGCATGCGCACACTACAGAAAAGGATACCCCACATAGCCATGTGCAGTGGTGTGGTACACTCTCCTAAAGAAATAGGCGCTGCGTTTGCTAGTTACTATTCTTCACTATGCAATCTTGAGCAATCTGAAGCAACTGGCAGCTCTGACCATGGCGACATTCTCAAATTCTTAGAAACACTACCTGTACCCACTCTAACTGAGGAATCTAAAGCCGAATTACAGCAACAGTTCACATTAGAAGAGGTCAAAGCAGCCATAGAGGACCTCGCACCCCATAAGGTCCTTGGGCCAGATGGGTTCACGGCAATGTTCTATCGAACACTTAGCCCGATCATAACCCCGATACTGCTCCGACTCTTCCAAAAAGTAGCAACTAAAGGCGCCTTCCTGGCAGAATTCCTAGAAGCCAACATTACCACAATTCACAAGGAAGGTAAAGACCCATTACTGTGCTCTAGCTACAGGCCCATCTCACTCATCAACGTAGATGCAAAAATCTACGCTAAAATATTGGCTAATAGGCTAGGGAAGCACTTGCAGACAATTATACACCTAGATCAGGTGGGCTTTGTACAAGGAAGGCAGGGTTCCGATAATACCCGGCGCCTTTTAAATATCTTCTCAGAAGCCGCGGATATGGGACTCCCGGTACTCACCCTGTCGTTTGATGCCGAAAAGGCCTTCGACAGGGTGAGATGGGACTACCTATTTCAAACTAGCAGCGTTTGGAATACCGGACTCATTCATCACAGCGACCAAGGCGCTGTACTCGGCCCCCACCGCAGTTGTTAGAGGGTTGGGATTCTGCTCCCCTAAGATCACAATCAGTAACGGAACCAGACAGGGATGCCCCCTCTCCCCCCTATTGTTTGTTTTGGCTATTGAGCCCCTGGCGATCGCAATTAGAGAATCAAAACAGATTCATGGCGTACAGATGCATGATACCCCTCAGAAGCTTGCGCTATTTGCCGATGACCTTACGGTCTTTCTTTCAGACCCAGTTGACTCTATCCCCCCGTTAATGGCCCTTTTCGCACAATTCGGAGAAATCTCTTATTACAAACTTAATGTGACCAAGACGGAGGCCTACTCCCTTAATATTCCGCAGCATGAAAGGGAAGAGATCCAGCTTGCTTACTCCTTCAAGTGGTCCTGCAAAGCAGTTCGCCACTTGGGAGTCTTTCTCTCCCATAAAAAGTCGGTGGTGATCAAAGAAAACTTTGAAAAGCTGCTAACAGCCGTCACTTCTGAGCTTCACTCTAAAAGATATAGTGAAATATCTTGGATGGGCAGAATAGCGGCTCTTAAAATGATGATCTTAACAAAGATTACCTACCTGTTCCACTGCATTCCGATGCCAGTCCCATATACATTGATTAGGAAGTTTCAGACCCTCTTTAACTCATACACTTGGCAAGATAAAAGACCCCGGGTGGCTGCACACATCCTGCAGATGCTGATAGAGAAGGGAGGCCTTGGCCTCCCTAGCATTCGGAAATATTATGAAGCGGCAATGCTAACCCATGCTACAGCGTGGAGTAAAGATCTCCCCCCAACAAGGTGGAGAGATTTAGAGCAGGCTTCACTGCCAGCTTATGTCTATCTCGAAGATTTGCTTTGGCTACCCCCACACTGGCAAGCCAAAGTTCATGTCGCCAACAACATAGTGAAAGGATGTCAAGAAGCTTGGAATAAGCTGCGTCATAACAAACTGGTGGCCCCGCACCCCTCACCAATACATCCAATAAGGGCCCTTCTAGTGGGGCTACTTAATACACATCTTAGCGCATGGGCTACTACGGGCATAAACACAGTGGGTGAATTTTACTGCAACGGACACTTAAGAACACATAGAGACATGCTGAGCCTCCCTACACTAACTCCCAAACACCAATTTGACTTACTGAGACTCCGTACACTGTTGAAATCCTGGGGCTTCCTAGACGAACCATTGAGAGACCTGACTATTTGGGAGACACGATGGACAACCAATACCCAGCAACATAAACCCCTCACAGTACATTATCACTGTCTTATTGAAGAAGAGACTACTCCAAAAACAATTCATATGACTGCATGGGAGAGAGACTTGCAGGCCACATTTCCACCAGACGCCTGGAGCAAGGCCATTAGCTTAACGAAAAAAGCAACCCATTGCGTTACTCTCTATGAGTTATACTTCAAAATAATCACCAGATGGCACTTAGTACCCACAAAACTACAGAAGCTTTTTCCTGACCACTCACAACAGTGTTGGAGGGAGTGTGGAGAGCCGGGGTCCCCCATCCATGTCTGGTGGACCTGCCCTAAACTGACGACTTACTGGCAGAAAATCGAAAAGATCTGTAAAGACTTAGAGCTAGCGCCAACCTTGAGTCCAGCCCTAGCCATACTGCACCTAGGTATGGACAAGCTCCCCAAAACCAAGCAAAAGCTCTTGATATATATCCTCCTCTCTGCTAAATTGCTAATAGCCAGGAATTGGAAAAAGAGTCAACCCCCCAGAATACAGAGTGTAATTGAGGGAGTGAACTATATCAAAAATATGGAAAATTACGTGGCTAGAGAACAAGGGCAATTACATAATTACTGCCTAATTTGGGAACCGTGGGAATCCATGTTGACTCACCTAACTCCCACTTGAACCCTCAGAAATAGGAAGATATATAGAAATACGTTTCTTCTAGCTACCCCAACTTCCAACCTCCTCATATGCCCCTCTCCCCCCACACCTTCCCAGAAACCAAGACAGAAGCCCAATATCCTCACTAGCAGATAATGAGCGGAGAGGGGTTGGAAGGCCCCTCCATACTAATAGGAAACTGTGATGTAACATGATAGTTAAAACCACACTACTTAATCACTTCCATTGACTGGATTGCTGTTCTAAGGATAACACCTTTATAGAACGATGATATACGATTGTATACCCATGAAAGTTTACTATATATATATATATATATATATATATATATATATATATATATATATATATATATATATATATATATATATATATATATATATATATATATATATATATATATATATATATATATATATATATATATATATATATATATATATATAAAAGGTGACCTCTGTAAAAACGAGGACTCCCTTGCAGGGAGAAACTTGCATTATCATTGGTGTTCTACCGTTACTGAACCTTGCACATGTAAATATACTTTTTATGCTTTATTGATTTTTGATGTTGTATATATCTTTACTGGAGAAAAGTAATCTGTTAACGATATGTCCTCAATAAAAAATGTTTAATAAAAAAAAAAAAAAAAAAAAATGGGTTAATTATGCAAGTGAATGTGCCTTTATCTGGATGAAGCTAATGATTGATGAGAATGAATTGAGATTACAGCAAGTACAGACTGAACTGAATGTAGCAACTGAAAAAATAGATGAATGGAAAACAAATGAGCAATATGAAAAATTAATGGGTGTGGCCAATTTGGAAGTAAGAAAGATTCAAGACACAATTAAATTTAGGAAAAGGAGAAAGTTTGAAAGAGACTGGGATGACTATCAAAAGAATCAAGTCTCTAATTACACATTTCAGACAAGTAGTTCAGAATCAGGAGGTTCATCAACTGAGGATAAAAATAGACAAAGATTTAGATCTAGAAGAGGTAGAAGAAGGGATTTTTTAGGCCAGAGACAACAGGAAACAAAAGGACCAGGAGAGGAGGGAGGAAATACAAAACAAGTTTCACAGGAAGGGAAAAAATACCCATTGAGAAACCAAATGAAAGAGAAGCAGAAAACCTAATAAAAACAAAAAAAGTGGTTAATCTCTCTGACGCCAAACTCACTGATTATCAAATAGAAGTATTGGGTAAGGGTTTATCCTTTGCTCCCACAAATAAATGTGACAAATTTACAGTGATAAAAGATTTAAATTTGTTCGCACGTAAATTAATTTTAGAGAGAACAAGACAACTTTTGAGAACAAAATACCTGAAACAACTCTTGATATTCATGATCGCCAAATTTTGATTGGCTTAGAGGAACTGGCCTCAGAGGGGGAACCACATGAGAAATCATCTTTATCTCAGATAGGATTTAGCACATTAAGAAATAAATCAACTTACATGCCCTCCTTATCAATGGTACCATGTGTACAAAATTTTGTCAAATTGGTAGAAAAAGATATAATTGAGATGGAAGAGAATACACATATTAAACAAAATCTAACAGCTAAACAACAGCTAGCATTAAAAGAACTACAAACAAATAATGAAATTACCATTAAGCCATCAGATAAAGGTGGAAATGTGGTAGTATTAAACACAAAAGATTATCTGAAAGAATGTATTCTCCAAGTCCAAGATAAAACTCATTATAAACATATCAAAAATGACCCAACTGAACAATACTCTCTTAAATTAGATGAAATACTATCTGCAGCTTTTAAAGAAGGTCTGATTAATAAACAAGAATTTGACTATCTAAAAGTTAAGTTTCCAATTATACCCACCTTTTATACCATACCAAAATTACATAAGGGGAGGTTACCCCCACCGGGTAGACCAATAATTTCTGGTATGGGGTCCCTGACGGAAAAAATCTCTGAATACGTTGATTATAATTTAAGACCATTCCTTGAAAATTTGCCATCATTTGTGAAAGATTCACTTGATGTACTCAAAAAAATTAGAAAGTCTAGCTGTCCAAAAGGATACAATTTTAGTAACAATTGATGTTGAAAGCTTATACTCTTCAATTCCACATTCAAAAGGAGTGGAAAGTTGTCGATATTTTCTGGAACAAAGGGGGAAACAATATTCTGAACACACTAATTTTGTATTAACACTTTTGAACTTCCTACTGCAACATAATTATTTTACATTTAATCAAAAGATTTATGTACAAATCCTAGGTACAGCCATGGGCACTTGTTGTGCGCCTACGTATGCATGCCTGTACCTAGGATATTGGGAAAAATAAATAATCTGGGATAGTGACTACAAGGACAAAATAGGATTATGGATACGCTTCATAGATGATGCTTTAATGCTATGGGAGGGATCAGAGGAAGAATTAACTAAATTTATGGAGGTTCTGAATCAGAATATATTTAATTTGAAATTCACATATACCAGTAGCAGAACAGAAATAAGTTTTCTTGATTTAAATATCCCAAATGTGAACCAAATAATCACTACCTCTACCCATAGAAAAATTACTGCTGGCAACACACTATTGCGTGCTGATAGCCATCACCCGTCTCACCTTCTATTTAATATACCACATGGTCAATATCTCAGACATAGGAGAAATTGTACACAAATTGAAACATTTAAAACAGAGGCAGGTGACCTACAAAAAAGATTCAAAGAAAGGGGGTATTCGCAGAATTGTCTGAAACAAGCATATATAAAAGCTAGATATAAGAATTGACAGGATATACTGTATAAACCTAAGGATAATTTGAAAGAAGATACAGTAAGATTCATTAGTGTTTATAATGATTCTTGGGCCAAAATTAGGACAATATTACTAAAACATTGGCACATTTTAACTTTAGACAATTCTATAGCTAAACAAATAAGCAGTACTCCCCAAATGACAGCCAAAAAAGCTCCAAACTTGAAGGATAAACTAGTAAGAAGCCATTTTTGTATGAATAGGTCTGAAACCTGGCTGTCACAATACAAAAGAAAAGATGGCAATTTTAAATGTTCTAAATGCTCAGTCTGTCCAAACATGAGCACTGGGAATAAATTCATTGACAAATTTGGCAAACAATGGGACATCCAGGGGCACATAAACTGTGTAAGTGTAGGAGTAGTATATTTAGTGTACTGTAATTGTCCCTGTTATTACGTAGGAAAAACGTATAGAGAGCTCAAAGAAATTATCAAAGAGCACAAGAGAGATATAAAGAATAAATTGACACCAGTAGTGTAGCACAACATTTTTTCTATTTTCATAACAGTAATAAGCATGAACTAAAGTTTAGAGGTCTGCAAAAGATTGATCTGAGAGAGCGTGGTGGAGACTTGGATAAAAAACTTTTACAGAATGAATGTAAATGGATATTTGACTTAAAAGCCCTTGCTCCCCAAGGCATAAATGAGTAAATAAACTATGCATGCTTTCTTGGTGAATGAAAGTGCTGCATGAGAGTGCAATCTAATCAATCTTTTAATGAAAAACAAAATGGAAGTGGAGGAATGGTCCATGTCGGAAACCCATAATGAAAAATAAAACCAAATATACCAAATAATAAAAAGTATCCAAAATTCAATTTTGGTCATAAGTTAAGAAAAATTGACACCCAAATATTTATTTTATATATCTTTCATTTAATGTATAAAACTTGCCAGTTATAGACTTTTCTAAAGAATTTATAGGAAGGAGTTCCACGTATGAAAAGATATTACCATTATTATTTTCAAAGTATTTTAATATTTTAATATTGGCATTACAGAGGAGCAATTTGATTTCATCAAAGTATATATTTTTATTTACGGTATTCTTTACAATTCCGTAGTTTGTATTTATCTGTCTGACACTTAAGTATGTATATATGAATGTAGATATACCTTTTGTTTCTGTTCAGACATAGTTACCATTTTACCCCAAGAATGATAAGAATTACAATAGGCTTCAAGAGAGGGAGGAGTTTTCCTCCATGAAATTCCCTATAAAGGTATACCAAACACACCTGCAAAAGTATTGATTGAATTTGGAGCCGGAAGAAGCCCCATAGCCTTAGGGGTGAAGCGCGCGTAGCTGGCTGAAGCAGTAGTTTGGAAACTCATGAGACTGAGACTTCTGGTGTAAACATCTAAGATAGCTGCAATTTGGAGGCTGTGATTAACTGCTAAATAATCGGAGATCACGAAGAATTGCGAGAGGAGCACCCCTGGAGGTGCGGCACCACGATAGTGGGACTCTCAAATAATTGCAAGTATAACCGCTACGGCAGAATTTACTTTCAGACACAGTTATTGTTATTTGAGCCAAGAACTGGTGACCACTTTACCGCTACGGCGGAGCTTGATTTTCTAACAACTTGAAGTATTGCTGATAGCCAAGAACTGGTTAAATACTTACCGCACTGGTGGAATTGTTAGTTCATACTGTGTCTTTCAGTTAAGTTTGGATTACATCTTGCATCACAGCAGAATATTACTTTCACTAAAGGAAGTTTAAACAACCCAATTGCATGCTGTCCTCAAGTAACAGCAACATTTAATGTTTAAGTTGCTACATTATTATTGACCTGTTGGGAAGTCTCTTTAAATCCACCTACCGGGATTTATATTACCTGTGGCTACAAACAGGCTTTGTGTCTTATATTTTTGGTACTATTATTATACAGTTTTTATTTTATTTTTAATTTATGGTCCTCCAGCTGGTAGATAATTTCATAGTGCACTATGATAGGAATTGTTTTGAGTACCCTTCAGGTTGTTTAATATTAACCTCATGTCTTTCCAATAAACTGCTCTTTTAATGCTCCTTTGGTTGTAGCATATATCTGACACTTTTTGATTTATTTTTTCTTTATGTCTCTATAAGGTTTACCACTCTGGGATTGTTTATCCATTTACACCCATTGGGATTGTTTAGTGCTGGATAGGAGAGGCTTATCTTTTCTATTTATTCTGAATATATATATATATATATATATATATATATATATACACACACACACAATTATATCGCACAGAAAGTAGAATGTCCGGGAGAATCCCTGACAAGCCCTACAAGCGCTCTTGCATGGGTGTAATAAAACAAATCACCAATAATCCGATGTGTGTGAAAAATAATAATATAATATATATATATATATATATATATATATATATATATATATATATATATATATATATATATATATATATATATATACATACATATAAATATATATATATACATATAAATATACATATAAATATATATATATATATATATATATATATATATATATATACATACATACATACATATACAGGGAGTGCAGAATTATTAGGCAAATGAGTATTTTGACCACATCATCCTCTTTATGCATGTTGTCTTACTCCAAGCTGTATAGGCTCGAAAGCCTACTACCAATTAAGCATATTAGGTGATGTGCATCTCTGTAATGAGAAGGGGGGTGGTCTAATGACATCAACACTATATCAGGTGTGCATAATTATTAGGCAACTTCATTTCCTTTGGCAAAATGGGTCAAAAGAAGGACTTGACAGGCTCAGAAAAGTAAAAAATAGTGAGATATCTTGCAGAGGGATGCAGCACTCTTAAAATTGCAAAGCTTCTGAAGCGTGATCATCGAACAATCAAGCGTTTCATTCAAAATAGTCAACAGGGTCTCAAGAAGCGTGTGGAAAAACCAAGGCGCAAAATAACTGCCCATGAACTGAGAAAAGTCAAGCGTGCAGCTGCCAAGATGCCACTTGTCACCAGTTTGGCCATATTTCAGAGCTGCAACATCACTGGAGTGCCCAAAAGCACAAGGTGTGCAATACTCAGAGACATGGCCAAGGTCCATGGCCACCACTGAACAAGACACACAAGCTGAAACGTCAAGACTGGGCCAAGAAATATCTCAAGACTGATTTTTCTAAGGTTTTATGGACTGATGAAATGAGAGTGAGTCTTGATGGGCCAGATGGATTGGCCCGTGGCTGGATTGGTAAAGGGCAGAGAGCTCCAGTCCAACTCAGACGCCAGCAAGGTGGAGGTGGAGTACTGGTTTGGGCTGGTATCATCAAAGATGAGCTTGTGGGGCCTTTTCGGGTTGAGGATGGAGTCAAGCTCAACTCCCAGTCCTACTGCCAGTTTCTGGAAGACACCTTCTTCAAGCAGTGGTACAGGAAGAAGTCTGCATCCTTCAAGAAAAACATGATTTTCATGCATGACAATGCTCCATCACACGCGTCCAAATACTCCACAGCGTGGCTGGCAAGAAAGGGTATAAAAGAAGAAAATCTAATGACATGGCCTCCTTGTTCACCTGATCTGAACCCCATTGAGAACCTGTGGTCCATCATCAAATGTGAGATTTACAAGGAGGGAAAACAGTACACCTCTCTGAACAGTGTCTGGGAGGCTGTGGTTGCTGCTTCACGCAATGTTGATGGCGAACAGATCAAAACACTGACAGAATCCATGGATGGCAGGCTTTTGAGTGTCCTTGCAAAGAAAGGTGGCTATATTGGTCACTGATTTGTTTTTGTTTTGTTTTTTAATGTCAGAAATGTATATTTGTGAATGTTGAGATGTTATATTGGTTTCACTGGTAAAAATAAATAATTGAAATGGGTATATATTTGTTTTTTGTTAAGTTGCCTAATAATTATGTACAGTAATAGTCACCTGCACACACAGATATCTCCCTAAAATACGTATAACTAAAAACAAACTAAAAACTACTTCCAAAACTATTCAGCTTTGATATTAATGAGTTTTTTGGGTTCATTGAGAACATGGTTGTTCAATAATAAAATTAATCCTCAAAAATACAACTTGCCTAATAATTCTGCACTCCCTGTATGTATATATATATATATATATATATATATATATATATATTTCTTGGTTCTAAGCACTCACTGTACTCGTGAATTGCCTGAGTGATCTCTATTGTGAATAGGCAGAAACTTCAAAGAAAGAGGAGGCACTCACAGGACTTAATGAAGATAATTTTTGTTTTTATTAGTAATTCAGTCAGCGTTTCGGTCCTCACAGGGACCTTTGTAAAGACTGTTTCGTAATCAATATATGTGGTATATGTTCAGCGTTTATATACCACATATATTGATTACAAAACAGTCTTGACAAATGTCCCTGTGAGGACAGAAATGTTGACTGAACCTTTGTGTCATGAATTCACCGTTCATCGCTGTGTCGCCGCGGCTCCCGGATCTCTTCTGGGTTTCTACGTCACGTTGCTAGGCAACGTGACGCATTCTCTGACAACCCCTATGACGTGGCGGCCTCTCTCTGCCTTTAAATCTCGGCGGGAGATTTACTCGGTGCCCGTTTGTTCTCTCTTCTGCCGGTCCCTGTCTGAGTGAGTACAATTTTATGAAATCTGACCCTATCCTCCTTGACTTTGTTTTGCCAATGCCTCTTGCTTCCAAATCTTGTTTGCCTGCTAACCTGCCTAAAGGACATTATCATTTGTTTGCGGACACCTGCTTAAAGGGACATTATCTTTGTTTGCTTTAATCCTGCTAATAAGGACATTATCATTTGTTTGCTTACAATCTTGCTTAAAAGGACATTATCATTTGTTTGCGGACACCTGCTTAAAGGGACATTATCTTTGTTTGCTTTAATCCTGCTAATAAGGACATTATCATTTGTTTGCTTACAATCTTGCTTAAAAGGACATTATCATTTGTTTGCTGACACCTGCTTAAAGGGACATTATCTTTGTTTGCTTTAATCCTGCTAATAAGGACATTATCATTTCTTTGCTGACAATCCTGCTTAAAAGGACATTAACATTTGTTTGCGGACACCTGCTTAAAGGGACTTTATTTTTGTTTGCTTTATTTCTGCTAAAAGGACATTATTATTTTGTTTGCTAACAACCTGCTTAAAGGGACATTCTTAGTTTGTTGCAAACCTGCAAGAAAGAAGCATATTCATTTATCCACTATCAACCTGCTTAAACGGACATAAGCTTTGTTTGTTTCTATTTTCCTGTGAAAGGAACGCTATCTCCTGTAAATCAATTCTATCCTCAAGAAGATATTTTTGAATTAATATTCTTTTGGGAAGTTCTGATACCCTGCTTATTTTGTTTCCTGAGTGGGTCACGTCCTGGATATTTCTCAGTGTGCTAGCGTGTGTTTTAATATCCACGCTAGCAGTTGGGTTAAATCCAGAACTGACTAAATACGGCTGACACTTTGTTGATGAATTACTAATAAAAACAAAAATGATGTTCATTAAGTCCTTTGAGTGCCTCTTCTTTCTTTGAAGTATATACATATATATATATATATATATATATATACATATACATATATATATATATTAGAATATCTGCATATATCTCTTATTATGTATACACACACATAATTGAGTGGGCACCTCCTATCTATTTGGTGTGTACACAAGTTCCCAGTATTACTGGTTCTGTATCAGCTGCTATTTCCAAGAGACTGAGTGATTCCTCAGATCACTCTATAATCAATTAACAGTTAATGACAAGAGAGGGAAAGGGCTAGCAGAAGTTAATAAATAAATAAAAACAGTCTATTTTGTTGGTGCTGTCAATGCAGATTTCCTTGTGGCTCACTAGATGTCCACTTACTTTAAAGAACCTTAATCAGTATGAGGTAAGTAAATCGTATTGGTCTGATCCTTCCCAGAGTATTGTCACTGTATCCTCAGGTGTGTGTTCCTTGATCTCTGTGAAAAAAGGAGTAAAGACGATTGGTTGATTCATAAAAACATCTTAATTAGGAATCCTTAAAACAATAGTGACATGGAGGATCAATGGGGTGCTGCGTGTCAGACAGACTTACACATTCCAGCCTTGATCTCTGTGACCCATTATGTAGAAACTTCTTGGTTTCAGAATCCATGTTCCAATACACCCCTTGGTAGTTAGGTGTCACATAATAATATGTCACATTAAGAAAGGCAGATGCAAATGCAAATGCAAGAAAGATCGCATAGCTTTGCACTCTTTATTATAACAACAAAAGTAAATACAGAGCGATAGAAAACTCACAATATTTAACCCCTAACTATGAGGTATATAAAACACCTAAATATTCCAATCTGGGGCAGGACTGAAGTCCTAAAAACCTTACGCATTTCAAAAGTATACAATTAAAATTTTAATCAGAAGAACATATATATATATATATATATATATATATTATATATATAAATATATACAGTGGGGCAAAAAAGTATTTAGTCAGCCACCAATAGTGCAAGTTCTCCCACTTAAGAAGATGAGAGAGGCCTGTAATATTCATCATAGGTATACTTCAACTATGAGAGACAAAAATGTGGAAAAAATCCAGACAATCACATTGTCTGATTTGGAAAGAATTTATTTGCATATTATGGTGGAAAATAAGTATTTTGTCACCTACCTACAAACAAGCAAGATTTCTGGCTCTCACAGACCTGTATCTTCTTCAAGGGGCTCCTCTGTCCTCCACTCATTACCTGTATTAATGGCACCTGTTTGAACTTGTTATCAGTATAAAAGACACCTGTCCACAACCTCAAACAGTCACACTCCAAACTCCACTATGGTGAAGACAAAAGAGCTGTCGAAGGACACCAGAAACAAAAAATTGTAGACCTGCACCAGGCTGGGAAGACTGAATCTGCAATAGGCAATCTCCCTTGATCTAGGGCTCAACGCAAGATCTCACCCCGTGGGGTCAAAATGATCACAAGAATGGTGAGCAAACATCCCAGAACCACACAGGGGGACCTAGTGAATGACCTGCAGAGAGCTGGGACCAATGTAACAAAGGCTACCATCGGTAACACACTTTGCCACCAGGGACTCAGATCCTGCAGTGCCAGACGTATCCCCCTGCTTAAGCCAGTACATGTCCGGGCCCATCTGAAGTATGCTAGAGAGCATTTGGATGATCCAGAAGCGGATTGGGAGAATGTCATATGGTCAGATGAAACCAAAGTAGGACTGTTTGGTAGAAACACAACTCGTCGTGTTTGGACGAGAGAGAATGCTAAGTTGCAACCAAAGAACACCATACCTACTGTGAAGCATGGGGGTGGTAACATCATGCTTTGGGGCTGTTTCTCTGCAAAGGGAACAGGATGACTGATCTGTGTACATGAAAGAATGAATGGGGCCATGTATCGTGAGATTTTGAGTGCAAACCTCCTTCCATCAGCAAGGGCATTGAAGATGAAACGTGGCTGGGTCTTTCAGCATGACAATGATCTTAAACACACCGCCTAGGCCACGAAGGAGTGGCTTCGTAAGAAGCATTTCAAGGTCCTGGAGTGGCCTAGCCAGTCTCCAGATCTCAACCCCATAGAAAACCTTTGGAGGGAGTTGAAAGTCCGTGTTGCCAAGCAACAGCCCCAAAACATCACTGTGACTGCTCTAGAGGAGATCTGCATGCAGGAATGGGCCAACATACCAGCAACAGTGTGTGACAACCTTGTGAAGACTTACAGAAAATGTTTGACCTCTGTCATTGCCAACAAAGGATATATAACAAAGTATTGAGATTAACTTTTGATATTGACCAAATACTTATTTTCCACCATAATTTGCAAATAAATTCTTTCCAAATCAGACAATGTGATTGTATTTGTTTCCACATTTTGTCTCTCATGGTTGAGGTATACCTATGATGAAAATTACAGGCCTCTCTAATCTTCTTAAGTGGGAGAACTTGCACAATTGGTGGCTGACTAAATACTTTTTTGCCCCACTATGTATATACACACATATTTAGACATATATATTTTTCCAGTCAAACACCATGCTATATTAAATACCATATCCCCTTTTAACCCCTTTTTTTCCAGTTTTTTCAATTTGGGGCAACTCCACCAGATATGGAGATGAGTGCCTCTCTGTCCGCATCCCCTCCAACAATCTGCGCGTCTAAGAGGAAACACCTTATGTAACCTGGTCGGGACCCAATGCCACCTTAACATTAATTTAATGTATAACTCAAACAGATTTGAGCAGCGAGCTGCTGGTTTCACATCTCGAAGGGCTTGTTGCCAAGCTGCATCCCAATGCACCGCCTCCAGATCCCGACTCCCAGTCCTTCACGGCACCCGGTTTAAGAAATTGGGGGGAGTCAAGGAGAAGTTTGTAATGAAAGGACAGTGAGCCCTTAATAGGCCTACCAGCTATCCAAAGTCTCTCCCACTGTGTAAGGGCCCAGGTTCCTGATTTGGGGAATCCCTAAGAGAGAAGTAGTGAGGTCAGTCTGAGGTACTCAAATTGTAAGTCCTTAGGAAAGTCGTCAGTTGGGAAATTTTCTGGTGGTAGCATGAGGGAATCACCCCTATAGAGGTCAGAGATCTGTCTAAACTCCAGGGCTTCTCAACGTTTTGGCCTCGAATCAGGGAGGCACTGGAGTATGGACTTCATTGAGTGAATGGGCGAAGGGTGGGGAGCTATCGACTTGTGCAAGCGGAGCTCCTTCCAACATTTCAGACATGTTTTTATAATAGTACTGTAAATACCTTTTAAGACATCCGCATGGTCAGGGATCCAAATCAGATCAACCAGATCCACCCCTGTGGGCAGCGTAGCCTGCTCAATCTGATACCACTGTGAGGTGTTATGTTGTAGCCCCCAGGCAGCAATATGCGATAACATTGCCCACTTATAGTAGTGGGCTATATTTGGTACAGAGATACTGCCACATTCTCTAGGTTTCTGTAATTGAGATAATGAAATTCTGGGAGGACGACCTCTCCATATGTACTTTGTAAAAACTGACTGAAAATGATTGAGCATATAGGCAGGGACTGCCACTGGCAGGCAGCAGAAGAGGTATGTTAGCCTAGGAAGAAGCATCATCTTCAGGGCCATAACTCTGCCCGTCTAAGACACCTCTAGCCTGGTCCAATTTGTAGTTATCTTTCTAAAATCTTGGAGGAGAGGCTCATAATTTCTCCTGATAAGTATCTTGGGGTCATGGGATAACTCTACACCCAAGTGCGTCAAACCTTCTGTAAACCACTTAAAGGGGTATCGTTTCTTCAAAAGCTCCAACCTCTGAGCAGGGAGATCTATAGCATATGCCTCCGTAATTTAGTTTATAGTAAGACACAGCTATGAACTCTGCTAGGAGTTTAAACAGCTCTGGAAGAGAATCCTCAGGTTCCGAGAGAAACACTGTGAGGTCATCAGCAAAAGAGCGCCAATTTATTGGGGGTGTCATAAAGTATTAGACTCTGTACAGTCGGTGAGGTCCTAAGCCTACATGCCAAAGGTTCGATAATCAATATGAACAATAAGGGCGACAGGGGGCACCCCTGCCTAGTTCCATTTTTTATGTTGAAAGGTCGGGAAGCAAACCCAAGTCCACATACCCTCGCTATTGGGTTCGTATAAAGTGACATAGCTGCAGAAATAAATTTGCTAGGGAGACGAAAAGCCTGGAGTACCTCCATCATGTAATCCCATCGGACCCTATCAAATGCCTTTTCATCATCTAAGGATAGGGTTACCAATGGGATCCCAAGTGACGCCACTTCAGAAAAAATATTCAGGAGTCTCCTAGTGTTATCTGAACCCTGACGACCCGGTGTGAATCCCACCTGATCTGGGTGAATCAGGCAGGGAAGGACTAGATTAATCCTTGTCGCTAGTATTTTAGCGAATATTTTCACATCCCCATTTATAATAGAAATCGGGCAGTAACTTTCACAGAGGGTAGGGTCCTTTCCCGGCTTGGGAATCGTAACTATGGAAGCCTCAAGAAATTCCTTAGGGAAACTTCCCGATTCCGCGGCTGCATTGAAGACCCTAGTCAAGAGAGGGGCAAGGACTGTTAGAAACTTCTTATAGAAGAGAGCACCGTACCCATCTCGGCCTGGAGTTTTATGGAGCTTAAGGCCCTTAATAGTAGAGAAAACTTCTGCAATGGTAAAAGTTGCAGAAAGGGAATCTATGTGGCTACCAGGAACATGCGGTAATTGCAGATTAGCTAGATATTCAGTAATTCCCGGTTTAGGAACATAATGGGAGTGATCGTGGTCTGAGATCTGATAAAGTTGACTATAATATTCAACCAAGGCTTCACCTATGTCGTTCGGAGAGTAAACTCTGTACTCACCCTTCCTTATATATGCTATCTTATTAAGGAGGGACCGCTGTCTGAGTTTATGCGCTAGCAGCCTGTCAGCCTTGTCCCCTTTGTGGTAATATTTCTGTTTTAGAAGGGAAAGACTCCTTTGCACCTTTTCTAATTTGAGTTGCTCTATTTGCTTTTTAACTGTTTGCAGCCTACAAAGCAGAGCGCTCGGTCGTCCCTTCTTCAGCTGGTCTCTCAAATTCGCATAGTCACAGTACAGTTGGGCTCTTTTATCTTGACCAACCTGCTGAATAAATAAGCCTATCATGTAGGCTTTAAATGAAGCCCACAGAGTTAAGGCAGAGACACCATCTACGTTATTGATACGCAAGAAATCTTCCATTTCCCTAGTCCAATTAGGAATATGGGGGTCAGAAAGTAGAAAATCAGGTAATTTCCAGGAGCGTTTAGTGCCACCTGAGCGTAAAAAAGCAACCTCCAAGATAACCGCATCGTGATCCGACCAGACCCAAGGCATAATCGTCGCTCTCTCAACTACTTTCAAGGACCAGGGGTAGCAAAAGAAGTAATCCAATCTAGAAAAGGACTGGAAAGAGGCTGAATAACAGGTGAAATCATTGTCATCGGGATGCAGGGCTCTCCAGACATCCTGCAGTGTAAATTGGGATATTAGATTTCTAAAGTGTTTTGAGTAATGTTCCTATCCTTGTGATGAAAAATGTTTGCTTCTTGATTTCATATCTCTACTAGGATCCCAGACAAGGTTATAGTCACCCCCAATAAACACATGACCTTGCTTGAGCCTATCCACTTTGTATAATAGCTTCCGGAGGAAACTAGTTTGATTAACATTGGGGGAGTATAATGCTACTAGGGTACCCAGAACATTGTTTATTCGGGCGATAATGATAAAACGTGCCGCTGAGTCAGTATCTACATGAATGGGGTTGTATGAGAGGTGCCTGCTTAATAATATTGATACGCCCCTAGCCTTTTTATGGAAAGTTGATGATATGCAGACAGGGTAGTCCCTAGACCTAAACATGGTTGCTCTAGTCTCAACCCAATGGGTCTCTTGGAGGAATACAACCCCTAACTGGTGTGTAGAGAGGAAATGAAGGAGTAAGCTCCACTTAGTGGGGGAATTAAGTCCCCTCACATTAAGTGTGCAGATTTTCATTTTGGTGTAGGAATGGAGGGGGAGGGGAGTGGAAGGAATGGGGAAAAGAAAAAAAAATAATAATAAAAGAAGGGGGGGATAGTACACTAGGACAGCTCTTCGGACTGGGCAGAGACTACTCAACTCTGCCAAAAAAGTGTGGTGCAGAGGATAACAAGTTATCCCTAACCGCACTAAAATAGGTGGGGGGGGGGGCGGAGAAAAAGGAGGGCTGTCGGAAGCAGTGGTCCCCTCCGCTGCGCTAGAAAAATATACAGTTAAGTAAATAACAGACTGTGATCATCATTATTCGATATATCAATACAATAAATGAACTTGTGACAAGAATTTTCAAACGAGAAGGAAACAAGAGCAGTACTAATATGTGTGGTTAAGCAGAGCAGCCTATTGTGGTTAGGTATGGGGTGTATTGTGGTCTGGTACACTTGGATTTGAGTGAGAGAAATCAAAAATTACATAACATGAGGGAATGTCTTGTACAGATCATGCAATTTCGTCAGTGAGTCTAAGAGTAAAAATAGCAGCTGCTGCCACATAGTCAGTCAGTTTAAGAAATACAGTAGGTTGTCAGTAACGGTCTTTTGAGGAATATAGAACCCTCAGGTTCTAAGGGGACAAACATCTAGAATTAGTAGGGTAATAAGTAGTATGGAAAACACTGAAATCCATATGTGCACCGCAGTCATGAATGTAGGGTTTAGACATAATAATACTTAACAGGAGGACTCAGCAGTACAACCTTAAAAAAAAACACTGCCGAGGTGCTAGAAAGATAACAGTTAAGTAAATAGCAAACTGTGATCATCATTATTTGATGTATTAATACAGTAAACAAACTTGTGACAAGAATTTTCAAACTAAATGAAAACAAAAACAGTACTAATATATATGGTTAAGCTGAGCGACCTATAGTGGCTAGGTGTGGGGCACATTGCGGTCTGGTATATATGGATTCAAGTGAGAGATATAAAAAATACATTACATAAGGGAATGTCTTGTGCAGGTAATGCAATATCGTCCATGATTCAAAGAGTACAAGCAGCAGCTGCTGCCATAGAGTCAGTTGGCTCAAGTAGTGCAGTAGGCAGTTGGTAACGGTTTGATGGGGAATATAGAACCCTCAGGTTCTAAGGAGGAAAACATCTAAAATTAGTAGGGTATTAAGTAATGTGGAAAAACACTGGAATCCATATATGCACTATGGTCATGAATGTAGAGGCTAGACATAACAACACTTAAAGGGACATTATACACTCATTTTTTCTTTGCATAAATGTTTTGTAGATAATCTATTTATATAGCCCATAAAGTTTTTTTTTTTTTAAATTAATGTATAGTTTTGCTTATTTTTAAATAACATTGCTTGATTTTCAGACTCCTAACCAAGCCCCAAAGTTTTATGTGAATACGCTCGACTACCTACTCCAGCTTGCTCCTGTTTGTGTAAAGGGTCTTTTCATATGCAAAATAAGGGGGAGGGGGGAGTGTCTTATTTGTCACTTGCAGTGGGCTTTCCAGCTACCTTTTCAACGGAGCCAAACTGACAGCTTCTAAGTAAGTTTTTAAACAGTTTTATACTGGATTTTTATATCAGTATCTGTGCATATTATTCTTTATAGTAGTGTCTATTACATGCAGTTATATGAAAATGAGTGTATACTGTCCCTTTAACAGGAGCATCCAGCAGTACAATCCTAGATAGACTGGTTTCTAGATCCAGAATAGACATTCCATATCCCCGTTGCATCCAACAGAGTATACATACTCGAGAGTTTTGAAATAAGCAATTACTAAAATTGTACTCATCTCCTTTAAACAACTAGTACTACTGGGGATCTAAGATAAGTTTCAACAGGACCAGAGTACTTCACCTGAGTGCTAAGCTAAGGTGTCAAAAAGTGGTACAGTGATGGGTCCAAGTAATGTTATTGGAATTGCGGGAAAAGCCTAAGGCCCCTCGTCTGCAATGTGTCCCAGTTATTGACAGCTATTGTGTGAACCATAATAAAGACATTTGCCATTAGGAAGAAGACACAGCATCTAGTGGAATAGCTAGGACATGTTGAATGGTGGAGCAAACTTTTGGATGCTTCAATTATATTAAGTTAACTCACATTAGATTAAATTAAATTAGGGGACAACAATCAGGAGGGATTAAAGAGAAGGACCAAAAATTACAACAACAAAAAAATATGGTACTAGCAAAACATACAGTGAAAAAGACAAAACAAATATAAAACCATCAACATGAGTTCATGATATATAACAAAACAAATGTCTCTGCTGTGCAGAAATAGTAAGGTTCTTATGCCACTTTATAGATCATTAGTTAGGCCTCATCTTGAGTATTGTGTGCAGTTCTGGAGGCCATATCTTCAGAAGGATATTAACAAACTTGAATCTGTGCAAAGGAGGGCTACCAAAATGGTACATGGTCTAAAAAAATAAAACTTACCAGGACAGGCTCAATGACCTAAATATGTATAGCTTAGAGGAGAGAAGGGAAAGAGGTGATATGATAGCAACTTTCAAGTACATTAAAGGGTTTAGTAAAACTGAGGCTGTGGGTATTTTACATAAAATGGAAAATTCAAGAACAAGGGGTCATGAGCTCAAGCTAAAGGGTAGTAGATTCAGGAGTAATTTGAGGAAGCACTTCTTTACAGAAAGAGTGATTGATTTATGGAATAAACTTCCTCAAGAGGTAGTAGCAACAAACACTGTGGGGGACTTTAAAAATGCATGGGACAAGCATAGGGCTATCCTACGAACTAGATAAGTTTATACTGTTAGGTAAGGTCGGGCAGACTTGCTGGGCCTATGGCTCTTATCTGCCATCAATATCTTTGTTTCTATGTACGTTACCATCCTTCAGCTGAAGAGGGAATCGGCTAGTGAGAAGGAGCCAGCCAGATTTGTATTCTCATAAGGACCCACATTGGGTACTTTGGTCAGGTCTCAAATTGAGGGAGAAATGTCAGCGAGCAGGGTCCTGTCTGACTGGGTCCAATCTGGGGCTCCTGCCCTCAATGGGGTACCTGGGTGTGGAGGCCTATTTGGAGGTTCTTCATCCCCAATCGGCAGATTCCATCCTCTCAGTAGATCTTGGGCTTGTCAAGGGGAGAGAGCGGTATGTTGCGTTCCATCTTTGGCAATTATTAACCTAGTGGCGAACCCCAAACGATAACGAATCTGATGAAGTCTCAGCACTTTAGTGATTTCTTGGAAAGATCTTCTTTGTTGGAGCGTATGTGACGACAGATTTGGATAGAGTGAGACATCTTTAAATTGATCTGAAAGGTGAGGCTGCCTCACAGTAGCTCGTAGGATCTTGTCTTTATAGGTATAATAGTGTAGTGTAGCGATTGTGTCTCTGGGTTTATCCATAGGGAGATTCTTAGGTCTAGGCATTCTGTGATCAATCCTAGCGTCCTCTCCTCCCGGAGACCCCAAGATAGCTTGGAACAAGGCCTGAGCATACTTTTCCAGATCCTGGGGGCCAACGGATTCAGGGATGCCCCTAATCCTCACATTGTTCTGCCGAGAGCGGTCCTCGAGATCTGCTAACTTTGCTTCCAAGGAGGATACCTGGTCAGACAGGTTTTGTGTGTAGCTTACCCAATTGGTGTGATCCACCAATAGGTCCTCTTGCTTTCTTTTGATGATGTCTGTGCACTTGTTGACAGTGTTAATGTCCTTACGAAGTTCATTGAAAGACTTCTCCAGTTTGTCAAATCTTTTATCAAAGGACTGCCTGTCTAGCAAGTGCTTCATAGAATCTACTGTAAGTATGTCACTCTGTGAGCGTGAAGATGGAGAATATCTCGGGGTGGGCCTTTCCTCTGATGGTGCAGGAGAAATCAATCGCTCATCATCTGAGAAACCAAGATGAGAGTCCCTAATAGGCGGGAAGTGATCCCTGACCATATTCTTTGAAAGTTGGTTTAACTTCTGCTTCCTCTTCGTTTGCTGCAACATTTTACACTTATGAGCAGGAATCAGTGCTCCACAAACTTTATCCAGAAATAACTGAGAGTATTAATAGGAGTACTCTAGGGATAATCACAGTTAGATCACACCGGCAGGGAGAAGGGCCTGAGCTTATTAACCCGCCATGGTGTGGTTAATTAGAGAGTCTTGAAATAAGGGTTCTGCAGATTGAAGGCCTATAAAACACACAGGGCCCCCGCAGTTAGATCCAGTGTCACTTTACTTTTTGCCAGGAGTCGAGTTGGGATATGACTCACCTGCAAAGGCAGGTGGGAAATGGAGGAGAGTGGGTCAGGGGCCTGGGAATCTACTGACAAAATCCCAGAAGCCAAGTTCGTCTATACCTATGCTAAGGGTTTAATATTAGGGTTTCTGTTAATTACAGCATGCAATATGATAGATGTGCATCTCTCAAAGTAGGTTAGCACCCTTGACACCCTTAATTTGTAGCGTTAATAAAACTGCAGTTGTGGTTAATGCTTTAATAAACTTCAATAGCGCAATAGAGAGAGCAGTGGTCTGTGTTGACAGGGCTTTAATACTTATTTATTTGTTTCAGGAGACCCTCCAGTAGGACTCTTGCTACAGCCCACTAAAATATAATAGGCCACTTGAGAATAATATATGGCAACCGGAGGATGGACTGCTTCTGTGTGATGAGGCGCAGCTATTAGGACATATATATACAGTATGGTGCTCAGGAGTTAATCTGAGAGTCGCTGAAACCTCAATTATTATGCACATGTAGTTGAGGGTGAAAGCTCATTGTGGGTAGTCACAGCGTACACTATACTAGCTGTATATGTCCATAATAGTAGATTAGCACCTTTACTCAATAGTGAAAGTCAAAATACTTAGGGGTCTTCTTAGTAAAAGGTCATTTTAACAAGTGCTAATTTCTCCTACTTGCCTGATATAGGAAATCATTGCCCTTTGGTAGGAGTGAGTAAGAGTAGGCCTGCTCACAGCAGACTTGTAGTTATGCACAGTACAGGCTCTAAAAGACAAGGGCCAAAGTGAGGAAAGACTCCCAAGTCTAGATCTAAATGATTGGGTGATCAGAGCAGGGATCGTAACAACTGAACCAAAACCTGCTGTGTGCAATAGGGCAACTGTGGTCCTGTAATATTGATGCGATATAAGAGCAATTCAAAAGTGTGGTGAGACTCTCAATAGAAGGCTTTTACCCTCCTCCTTAACTGTCAGATGCAGATCGGCTCCGTATCACGCCGCCAAAGATCCTCAGGTACGGCAAGAGGCCAGGTCTCAAGATGGCGGAGATTGGCGCCCAAAAGTGAGTGGCGCACCACAGCTTCTAAGTCTCCTCCAAGGGCCTCCGCAAGCTTCGGCTGGGACCAGACTGTCACTTGGAGTAAGCGATCCTTCAGAAGATAAGTTCTAAAGAGAGGTAAGTCTTCTAAAACAGCAGTAGGTACTGGTCTCTTTTCTATGTTTGATGTCCGGTAATAAGCTGCTGCTCCGGAGTGGAGCCCCGACCCTCCGGGCAGCAGTGATGTATAAGCAAGGGGATAACTGGTGTTCGGTTAGGAGTCTGGAAGTGTTTGCTTAGCTGTTAGCCGTACCTGACGCCTGATACTGCCAGGTAGCTAAACAATAAACGACAAGTGTAGGCTCAAAGTAAAAGGATTCCTCTATTCCTTTATTTTCTGAACACTCAGTCCCACTCAGCGATCCCCTGTAAATAAGTTTGTAAGCTAAGCTTATAAGGGACAAACTGTTAGCTAAAAAAACTGCTTATTTATGCCTTAATTGTAGAGATAGGAGAGAGCTCTTTCTAAAAACGTCTCTCCAGCTTGACGGCCAGCTCTGCCCCCCCATTAACCCTTTTTAAAACATTTGTATAAATATTAAAATATAGTTTATTACATTTTTGTATCTAAGAGTAATAGTTTATTTTAATATGTTTTTGTGAATTTATTTTTAACCCTTTTCAGGTCTAAAGTTGCTCTAAATATTCTAGCACAATTTTGGCTTGTGCTCGAGCACTCAAGCAGAACCTATAACTTTCAAATTATAATATGAGCCCTATTTAGCATGGCCATGATCTCCCTTCTCTGGTAAATGGGATTTACAATGAACTTGTATTATCAAATTGCGTGCTAATTTTATCATGGTACAGCAATATTGCTTACCTTGTCTCACGCTATTATTAGAGTGCCACTTGTAATCTGGGCCTATACTTTTACAATTATGGATTATATCTTATCATAATTTTACAAACCTAACCATTATTATTATTATTGGTTATTTGTAGAGTGCCAACAGATTATGCAGCGCTATAAACCCTGTGCTAACTATCATTAGTGAGGACAGCTTTTCAGAATGGGTGGAGTGCAAGATTTCTAAAAAGTATAACATACTACATACACATGTACAATATATAACAACAATGTCAAGCCCATATAGGTACATTATAGGTACATTATGCCCTAGTTTCACTATTATATTGTAAGAAAAGAGATTGAGTTTGGGTTGACACATGTAAATTGTATTGCCATTCATAACAGTCTAAATGGATCATTTAGGTTACACCTTTGTAGCAATGATGCTTTTAACATTCCGTCAGTGTCAAAGAAGTATAAAGTCTCTTAGTGAGACTGTCTTTATACACTGATTTCAGCTCTTTATAACATTTTACTGCAATATTTATTATGATACAGATCCCTTTATAGCATAGCACTACTGTAACAATACACACAAAATCTGTCTCTCTGTCACTTTCATGAATGCTTTCTTGAATTAAGATTAGTATTATGTATTATATAACTTGCTAACTGCAGATTTAAAATGTTCTTTTTTATAATTAGAGAAAACTTTGTGGCTGTGACAAAATTTAAAATGTGTGTACTATTTCCTTAATAAATTGATGGTTCTAAATTAAATACAATTTGTATACAAATAGCTGATTGAATATAATTTGCTTGTTTTTTTTTAATTGTATTTTTGTTATTATTTTTATTATAATAATTAATTGTGTAACTGCTTAATCCATTTGATCTGAAATTATTTATTACTAAAGCAGAAAAACACAAAAATTATATTTTCATTACAAAATTTATAATAATGATATAGTGTGATTTTGCCAGATTACTTTTTCCCAAAAAAATGTATAGTACGTTTCTCCTCTGTTAAGAGTTCCCTTGAAATCTATTTGTCTATTTAATATATATTTATGTATTTTAATTACATGCATATACTAATTTATGTTTTTTTGTTTAGAAACATATGTACTTGTATGTATTTATTTATTAAAATTAAACATTTAACAAGCACAATAATATGAATTTTAAGTAAATAAACAGTACAATAAAACATTAACGTTAAGATAAAAATTAATATAATCATTTATACTGTTCTCTTATCTGTTTCTATGGTTTCACAGCCTCTAACAAAATAAAATATTCTATTGTCCCCATAATGATAAATAGAGGTGTAATAATATATTATTAAATTCGATTTCTTACATTTGTAAATTTGAAATTGTAAAATTAGTGTGGGATAGTGTTTTAAATGAGTTGATCTGTTTTTTGTATGTGTGTTAAAATATTTTATTAATGTTTAATAAATCATATAAGACACTATTTTAAAACATTAGTATGTTATGGTGCCCTTTCTTATATGTGTTATGAATTAAATGGAAGAAGAAAAGTGTGGTAATTAGTGACTGACTGGGTCATATATCATTAGCTAAAAGTTTCATTTTGTGCTTGTCATATTATCGCAAGTATAGTTTAATTCTTGGTTTCTTATGTAAAATATTGAGCCAGATTACAAGTTGTGCGCTAAATGATTTTTTCACTTGCACACTAACTGCGCTGAAAGTAAACATTTAATGCTGGCGGGTTAGCACGCATATTACAAGTTGAAAGTAAAAGGTTAGTGTACAATCAAAAACTGATGCACTCTAACTTCACGATTAACTTCTTCTCCCCATAGACTTCATCTAACACTTATCACTTGCATGCTAACCCAACACGCATCAGACCAACTACACTAAACCTGAAGGTAGTTATGCATATTTTACATTCCAATGTTCTTCACATAGAAGAAAATGTTCTATTCTAATATGTATTATGTATGTATGTATGTATGTATGTATGTATGTATGTATGTATGTATGTATGTATGTATGTATGTATGTATGTATGTATGTATGTATGTATGTATGTATGTATGTATGTATGTATGTATGTATGTATGTATGTATGTATGTATGTATGTATGTATGTATGTATGTATATATATATATATATATATATATATATATATATATATATATATATATATATATATATATATATATATATATATATATATATATATATATATATATATATATATATATATATATATATATATATATATATATATATATATATATATATATATGAAATGTTTTATTAACAAGAGAAATCATCCAGAGTAAATCGACCAGGACTAGCGTAATAGTGAAGGTAACAAGGGTGTGGACAAGGTGGGCCCCTCCCCCCTTGCAATGTGAAAGATGGAATATATATATATATAAAGCAGTATATTGATCAGTAGCACCTTACTGAATATGTTGGTCTCACGTCTAGGGATGTCAATTCAAGAATAAGAGAACATATCTCCTCCCTAACAAGAGGCAAGGCCACAACTCCCCTAGTGCAACATTTTGCCACCAAACACAATTGTAGCCTAGACTCCTTCAGATGGACAGCTATTGAACAAGCTAAAGTCCCTAATAGGGGGGGTGATATAGACAAAGTTCTAGCTAAACGTGAAACCTATTGGATCTTTCAATTAAAAACTAGACTTCCCCAGGGTCTGAACTCCAAATTTGATTTGATCAATTTTTGGGAGTGAATAAATATACATTTACATATTTACAAATCTACATATTTACATATTATACACTATTAGTATAGCTATAAGCTGAGGGGGTATTTATGAGTGGTCCATGTATGATACTGATATATTTCTGCTGTTTATATCATACACACTTATATATAGTGTTAGTGACCTGTAACTTGCTCCTTTTACCCCTTTTTGCTTATATCTTATATTCATTTATTTATATACATTCATGTGTATTTTTGCTTTGACTTTTCTTGAACACCACATGTAACAGATAACTGATATATCAACTAGAGGTACTGTGTCTGTGGCATGGACCATTTTTGTTATATTAATACTAACTTACTATACCTGTTCAGTTAACATATTTATCGAAGCCATTGTAAGCTGTATATTCCAGCTTGCCATTAACTGAAATATAGGTCCTTTCTCTTATCCATATTTTACCAATATGCCATTTCCCTAGTTGATATTGTGTTATTTTCCACCCCGTTTATATTCCTAAAGGTATACTTGCTGTCTTATATTTTGTATTTCATATAGGTAAGACATACATAGGGTTAACTTAATTGCACAATCAGGATGTTTTAGATTGGGCATTTCTTTTAATTATACCTTTCAGTGTTTTAGCCAATTAGATTGTTCTTTACCTGTCTTAACTACCTTAGAGACATAGCACCTTAGGCTATGATTAAGGCATTTAGCCGAAACATGTAAGCCACTGGTGCTACGCTCTTTCTACTCCTCCTCCAAGGCTGTTGTTGGGACCGAGTGAGCTGCGTCTCACAAGAATTTCCCTTTTAAACGTTTTCAATAAAGGACTGTTTTTACTATATTCACCTGGGACTCTACTTCTTCATTTTGATGTCTTTTACCAGCATTTGAGCCCAGGTTTCTAACTCCTCTTCTACTGCCGGACCAGGTGAATACGCTGACCTTTCACACACCCCCCTTTCTCCTACGTCACGCGGTGACGCGTATCGAGCTGCAGACCGGGTTTTGCGAGAGGCGGAAGGAAGAGAAGTCGGCAGACACGCTGCCATCGGATGTTGTTCCGTTTTTACAAGGACTTTCTCACTTCGGTGCTACAGGTACACCTCTCTACTTTGGCTCATAATACAACTGTTTGGGGGTGTTTATGTCACATTAAGTCCCGGTGCCAGGCTTGGCTTACTTTACTACACACGAACTTTAGTGTCAACCATTTCTCTCCTTGCTTACATTGTGTTTGGGTATTTACTGGTGATACCCTGGTTTTCACTTTATATAACGTGTGTGCTATTTACCGGCAGTTACATATATACGCAGGTTTCTACAAATTTTCTTTTTTATGATACTGTATATCTTGAGGTATATATTTGAGGAGTTTCATTTTCCGGCCTGAACTGTGTTCCATATAACATAGAACATGGAAGGCCCAACACAGCCACAATTTTATTCCCTCATGTCAGCCACAGCAAGAATCCATACAGAAACTGAATGTGCAAAGATTTTTTCTGATGATCAAGGGACTTTATCGTTACCTACATTGTTTGAATCTCTGGAGAATCTCCTATTCAAAGAAATCAAAGCTCAATGGGACATTTGGACATTCCAATCCTATATAAAAGCTAAGATGATTCCAAGGGGTCTGCGAATCCTAAAGTTTCCCACTTTTGAAGTAGACACTAATGATAAAGACTTTGTAAATGCATGGAATAATGTATTAACTGATTGCTCATTTCAACTAATGCAGTTATTAATTCAAATTAGAACTCAACATTTACAAGATATTAAAATTGAGATTGATACATTACAATTAGAACTTAACAAACGAAGCACAGATCCTGACTTTTCTAAATTTGACACAATTTTACAGACATCTTTAGTTAAGGGCAAACAAGTAATAATGGAGAATAAACATGTCAAATTTATTAGAGATAAAACAGATTATTTGAAGGATTCAGTTTACTTATGGAGTAAAAAACAAAGAAGAGAATATAGACGCAATACACCTAAACCAAATAAACAGAAAGGCAAACGCAGAAATCGCAATAGACACAACAAATCTGTAACTTTCACAGACAGCGATACAGACAGATCTGATAAATCTTCAGATGAAAATCTTTCTGCTAGTGAGGAAGAGGTGGGCACACTCACACGAATCAATACAATGACCAACCAACAGTCAGGCATTTTAAAAACGGCTCCTCAAACTGTATCCACTGTCAATAACACATCATTAGGCACAAACTCCACAGATAAAAGACAAACAGGTGCATATAGAGCCAAATATGTTACAACCAACACTAATACTAACATACACACTCCCTATACACACATAGGTACTAGTAATAGTATGTGTGATCAATCCACTCTAGAACAGGTTTTTCCTCTGGCACAGACACCACAGGGAATAGGAGTCACATTACAAGCCAATCTAGACAATTCAGACAGGTATCCGGTGAGGGGAAATCGTACTCTAATGAAATACAAGTAGACTCAGTTATTAATTTATCTTCCCTTCAACTTACTAAAGATCAGCTAGAACTACTTAGCTTAGGTCTAGGTTTTGCTCCTACAACAAAATTTGATATATTTCAGACAATGATAGATGTGAATCGTCTTGTCAGAAATATTACTCTGAAAAAACATTTTTCTACCAATGCTTCAGAATGTACATTGTATAGTGATAATCCGATTTCCAATCCACATACCATAGAATCCTTTACTGAGGCATGTGATGTTCTGAATTTGCAACATTTATACTCTGAATCTTCCTCCAATCAGGGAACCATCAACAATGCTGCCACCTTTAAGGAAAAATCTAAATTTTATCCTATTCAAAGTAGGGGTCAGATTATAGAGACATTTCACTCTCGGGTAGAACGAGATTTACAAACTCTTAATGACAATCCTACAGGGTATACTCAAAACTTGCCGAAAAGATTGAGGCAAGCTATGACTACTTTACAAAATGACACTAGTATTGTCATACGTCCGGCCGATAAAGGTGGCAGCATTGTTGTCCTCAATAAATCAGATTATGTAGCTGAAGCACATCGCCAACTGCACAATCCACAGGAATACATTCCTTTGACCACTAATCCCACAGCTAGATTCAAAAGGGAACTCCTTGAAATTTTGGATGATGGTGTGGAACATGGGTTTCTGAATGAACAGACTGCTTCATTTCTGTATGTACAACATCCCAAGACACCCATGTTCCACCTATTTCCAAAGGTTCACAAATCTTTAACCAATGTCAAGGGACGCCCCATTGTTAGTGGGGTAGATTCCCTATTAGAGAGACTTTCATCTTGGCTTGATGCTATTCTGCAACCTTTAGTGAATACCTTACTTTCCTATACTAAGGATACAAAACACATTATCAACTTATTGTCAAATCTTAAGTGGAAAGATAATTTTGTGTGGGTTACAATAGATGCAGTCTCTTTGTACTCAGCTATACCCCACTCAGAAGGTATCAAGGCTATAAAGTACTTTTTAGCAAATTATACAGATTATACTGAAAACTTTCAAAGATTCATCATCCGTGTGCTGGAATTTCTACTTACACACAATTTCTTCTGTTTTGAGACTGATTACTATCTCCAGAAAAGAGGTACAGCAATGGGGGCGAAATTTGCCCCCTCATATGCGAAACTGTACCTTGGCTATTGGGAAATCAACTGCATTTATGGAGATGGTAATCCCTACAGGTCATCTATGTATTTCTATAAGAGATATATAGATGACCTGCTTTGTATTTGGTCTGGACCTCTAGATGAGGTGCCTAAATTTGTCTCCTGGCTGAATCAGAATGAGTTGAACTTGAGTTTCACCTTCATCTCTGATACTGTCAACATTGACTACCTTGACTTAACCCTAAGTGGCAATTGTGATGGCACAATTTCCACAAAGGTTTTTCGCAAGCCAATAACGGGCAATACACTCTTGCATGCAAATTCCTGTCATCCCACCAACACTGCTTATGCTGTGGCGAAAGGCCAGTTTATGAGGATAAAAAGGAATTGCAGCAGAGAGGAAGATTACAAACATGAGGCAAGTCAACTAGAAAATAGACTTAGATCTAGACAATACTCCAAAAGACATATTAAACAGGCAAGACAACAGGTGGACCTTATCCCCAGACAGTCTGTTACTTGATAGATGTAAGAACACTAATAGTAACTTTCAAGGTGTACACTTTGTTACTGAATATAGTGCTCAATACCATGAAGTTTGCAATATAATTAAAAAACACTTTCCCTTATTAATTGCAGATGACAAGTTAACAGATGTAGTAAAAAATGGTATTAGATGCTCTTATAAGAAATGCGCCACTCTAGCTTCTATACTCTCTCCTACACAACTTAGGCCCACCACACAACATACTAGCTCTTGGTTGAGACATCAGGGCATGTATAAATGTGGACACAAAAAGTGTAGACCATGTGACTATGTACAAACCACGAGTGAGTTTAAATCTACCGTAACAGGGACTACTTATTCCATTAAATCCTGTTTAAACTGTACCAGTACCTATGTCATATACCTTGTCACTTGCATTCTCTGTAATGTTCAATATGTTGGTCTCACGTCTAGGGATGTCAATTCAAGAATAAGAGAACATATCTCCTCCCTAACAAGAGGCAAGGCCACAACTCCCCTAGTGCAACATTTTGCCACCAAACACAATTGTAGCCTAGACTCCTTCAGATGGACAGCTATTGAACAAGCTAAAGTCCCTAATAGGGGGGGTGATATAGACAAAGTTCTAGCTAAACGTGAAACCTATTGGATCTTTCAATTAAAAACTAGACTTCCCCAGGGTCTGAACTCCAAATTTGATTTGATCAATTTTTGGGAGTGAATAAATATACATTTACATATTTACAAATCTACATATTTACATATTACACACTATTAGTATAGCTATAAGCTGAGGGGGTATTTATGAGTGGTCCATGTATGATACTGATATATTTCTGCTGTTTATATCATACACACTTATATATAGTGTTAGTGACCTGTAACTTGCTCCTTTTACCCCTTTTTGCTTATATCTTATATTCATTTATTTATATACATTCATGTGTATTTTTGCTTTGACTTTTCTTGAACACCACATGTAACAGATAACTGATATATCAACTAGAGGTACTGTGTCTGTGGCATGGACCATTTTTGTTATATTAATACTAACTTACTATACCAGTTCAGTTAACATATTTATCGAAGCCATTGTAAGCTGTTTATTCCAGCTTGCCATTAACTGAAATATAGGTCCTTTCTCTTATCCATATTTTACCAATATGCCATTTCCATAGTTGCTATTGTGTTATTTTCCACCCCGTTTATATTACTAAAGGTATACTTGCTGTCTTATATTTTGTATTTCATATAGGTAAGACATACATAGGGTTAACTTAATTGTACAATCAGGATGTGTTAGATTGGGCGTTTCTTTTAATTATACCTTTCAGTGTTTTAGCCAATTAGATTGTTCTTTACCTGTCTTAACTACCTTAGAGACATAGCACCTTAGGCTATGATTACGGCATTTAGCCGAAACATGTAAGCGACTAGTGCTACGCTCTTTCTACTCCTCCTCCAAGGCTGTTGTTGGGACCGAGTGAGCTGCATCTCACAAGAATTTCTTTTTTAAACGTTTTCAATAAAGGACTGTTTTTACTATATTCACCTGGGACTCTACTTCTTCATTTTGATGTATTTTACCAGCATTTGAGCCCAGGTTTCTAACTCCTCTTCTACTGCCGGACCGGGTGAATACGCTGACCTTTCACACCCCCCCCCCCCTTTCTCCTACGTCACGCGGTGACGCGTATCGAGCTGCAGACCGGGTTTTGAGAGAGGCGGAAGGAAGAGAAGTCGGCAGACACACTGCCATTGGATGTTGTTCCGTTTTTGCAAGGACTTTCTCACTTCGGTGCTACAGGTACACCTCTCTACTTTGGCTCATAATACAACTGTTTGGGGGTGTTTATGTCACATTAAGTCCCGGTGCCAGGCTTGGCTTACTTAACTACACACGGACTTTAGTGTCAACCATTTCTCTCCTTGCACCTTATATACACCATAGAAATAATAATAACTGTGTCATACATAATATACAGTATTATTGGTGCTTGAAGTGGTCACGTGAAAAAGTGGTAGGAAAGGAACTTGTTTGATCAGTTTGGAAGTGCGGTCAATAAGTGCTTCAATTTGGGATTCTATATGAGTACCAGGTTTGCAAGTTTACAGGACAGTGACATCAAACCCAAGGATCTTCCCCTCAAGTGTGTGGCTGGGCGCTGCACATGAAGGTGGTGAGCATTATGGCAGAAAGGTTTCCTTAGTAGTCATTCTGTATTTTGTCATAAGGCTGAATAGAAGGGATATCGTGAATGTTTATATATCATCCCATATGCCTATTAGGACTATTCCCATTAAGCTGTCCAAGGAAAAACAGCATTATTAGATACAGTAAAAGAAACCAACGTGGGCTAATATAGCATACCAAAGCAAAAAT
The DNA here is from genome assembly GCF_027579735.1 of Bombina bombina. NCBI lineage: Eukaryota > Metazoa > Chordata > Amphibia > Anura > Bombinatoridae > Bombina > Bombina bombina. The sequence continues at coordinate 630,056,596 of NC_069502.1, forward strand.
TAAAAACAAGTGCAAGTAAGAGCGACACATATCCCAACAATGGATGCGTTTCGGGATTGCCCCGTACTCACAGTGTCCTCTTCATATGGTCCCTGCCGTACACTAAAGCTTCAATGTAAGGTAGCCATTTCAAAATGGCATATTTTGCATTCCTATTGGCTGATTTGATTCTTCAAATTCAAATCAGCCAATAGGATGAGAGCCACTGAAATCCTATTGGCTGATTTGATTGATTTGAATGTTAGGTAAATGTATAGTTTAATGTTAGGCTTATTTTTATTTCACAGGTAAGTTTTTATTTATTTAAATATAGTTATATTGTAATTTTAATTTAAAGTTAGGGGGTGTTAGGTTTAGGGGTTAATAAATTAATTTAGTGTTTTGCGATGTGGGGGTCAGTGGTTTAGGGGTTAATAGGTTTATTTAGTTGCAGAGATGTGGGAGGCCAGAGATTTAGGGGTTAATAGATTTATTTAGTGGCGGCGGTGTGGGAGGTGAATGTTTAGGAGTTAATAAGTTTATTTAGTTGTGGCGATGTGAGAGGCAGGAGGTTTAGGGTTTAATAGCTTTATTATAGTGGTGGCGATGTCGGGGAGCAGCTGATTAGGGGTTAATAACTTTATTATAGTGGCAGCGATGTCGGGGAGCGGCCGAATAGGAGTTATTAACTTTATTTAGGTGTCGGCGATGTTGGGGTGGCAGATAAGGTGTTAATAACTTATCTTGGTATTGATTGATGTCGGGGGCGGTGGGTTAGGGGTTAATAACTTTTATTAGTGTCGGCGATGTCGGGGGCGGCAGATTAGGGGTGTTTAGACTTGGGGTTTATGTTAGGATGTTAGGTTTAAACTTAACTTTTTTTCCCCATAGACATCAATGGGGTTGCGTTACAGAGATGTTTTATTCCGCACTTCAGGTGTTAGGTTTTTTCTAACAATCTCTCCCCATTGATGTCTATGGGGGAAAGCATGCACAAGCACGTCACATCAGCTCTTGGCTTTTGTGCGGTATGGAGCTTAATGCCACCATATTGCACACACAAGGGAGGCTTTTCAGTAACTCGTAATGGCAGCACTATGGAGAGTGAAATAATGCAACTTTTTGCGCCCTGTTTAGCAAAAAACTTATAATCTAGGTGACTGTTTATTTGAAATTTAGAGTTAGTGTTATTGCATTGTCTTTTTATTATGTACTTGTTAATAATGTGAGTCTATATTTAGTGGTCCTTTAAATTGAGCTAATTAACAACTTTTAGCTTACAAGTGCTGACATGGCACCATTTTTTCTTAACTACACTAGGTGCAAGAAACTGAATGTCCCTTATAACTAGTATGCCATAAATAAAGAATAATTCATTAAAATTATGGGGGGAGATAAAAAACTGAAATTAAAATCCTCCATATCTCAAAATTAAATCAATGGGGGGGGGCGGAGCTAACCGCTTAACTGCAGAGACGTGCTTGACAGGAGCTCTCTCTAAATAATGCAATCAGGGACCAAAATTATTAGTTAATTTGCAACTAAGCAGACCTACACTCTATTTGACCCTCTCCTGGCTCTATCCTGAGCAGGTCCGAGGAAGACTGTGGCCGCGCATACTACCAGCAGAGGTAAACTGTCACTGACTCTGCTCAGCCACCGGGAAGCTTCTCTGCAGCCGTTGGAGAGGCCCTCACCCACGCTGCACCCGCTCTCATAGAACTGCCCCGGACTGAATACTACCTGCCTACCTGACCACTCACCACCACTATCCGGTAGGTCAGGGGCTCCGTCCGGTGCTCTGGCTCAGTGCCACAAGAGAAGCTGAAACCGGGAAGTAACTTGAGGGGGCCGGTGTGAGGCCTTTTCACTGAAGGGGGTCCGTTCACAGCGCATAGGTGGAGAGCGGTACCGGAGATTACCCTGACTGTTGCCGGAATCTGGCCGCCTAGCATTGGGACCCTGGGGATCTTTTGAAAGTAGCACTGCGCCACCATCCTTCTGGCGCAAATCGCCGCCATCTTGCGGCCTGGAACACCGCAACGCTTCTGCAGTGTCCTCAGCTCCCCTGTGAAGAGGACAGAGCCTGAGCAAGACTGGAGCTGGCAGAGAGGTGAGGTAAGATTATACACTCCTGAATCACCTGCACCGCCCTCTCTAATAAAGCGGCCCAGCTTAGTATATCAGGGACAAGGGGACCTTCAGCTTGCTGTGAACACTGCAGACTAGTCAATCCAGCCTTGCCAGAGCAGAAACCTGTTTGCCTCTTCTGCTTAGCTGAGCTCTGGCATATATATTTATCAGCTGTACTACGAGGCGAGGTGAGGTGTGGGACAGGGTTTATTGTAAGCTTCTAGACTGTATAGACTCTACTCTCCACAAAAGGGCTGAAAAGCGATACCTTTCTCATGTTAGGTGACCACCTTAATTAAAAATAAGCTGATCAGTACTCGTGCTAAGTTACATAACACCCCCATGCTCACACTACTGCCCACGGTAAAGCTATAGCTGTCAGTGCCCTCTTTACTAATTTATTATTCTATCAATAATGGCGCCCATTCTTTTAAGAACTGTGGACTGTAAAACTCTGCATAGATCGCTACCATTAGTTTACATTAGTCTATACCCCAACAATGTAGCCATACCTGTACTATACCCGATGATTGCCCTCACCTTGCCTCATGTAACCTACAATTGCTATGCCCCCCTCATCCCTGTCAGGTACTAGGTGCCTTGCTTAACCAAAATGACTGATATAACTTGATGTATTTTAAGGTGGGAATCTTTTTGTCAAAATTCTGTATATTGTATTGACATATGGTTAAAGTTGATCACAGTTCTCTATCTGGTTTACTGTTCCCTCTTCCATATGCCGGCAGCGGAAGGTGCTGCTGCCTTCGCTCCTTTCCGAATCCTCCGCCCCCCCCCACTTACTTCTGTGCAGCTAGGGATAATTTGTTATCCTCTGCATCATACTTTTTTGGCAGAGTTGCGTAGCCTCTGCTCAGTCCGAGGAACTAGTTTAGTGAATTATCTCCCCCTTCCCCCCCTTTTTTTTTTTCCTCTCTCACCCTTTCTTTCCCCATCTCCTCTACCTCTCCCCTACCATCCTCCCCCACTTACCCCCCTCCCTGGTCCCAAGCCCCCTCATATCTCTTCCCATACCTTCCCCTACCTCTATACAGTCATGAAAATAGGCACACTCAACGTAAGGGGTCTAAACTCCCCCACAAAATGGAGTCTTCTCCGTTTCCTCTCGGCACACCAGCTGGGAGTGGTTTTCCTTCAAGAAACCCATTGGATAGAGGCTAGAGCAGCTGTGTTTAAGCCTAGGGACTACCCTGTCTGTATATCCTCAACGTTCCATAAAAAAGCAAGGGGAGTGTCAGTACTAGTCAGCAGGCATCTTTCCTATGACCCTATCCACATAGATGTTGACCCAGTAGGGTGATATGTTATCGCCGTTGCCCGCATAAATAATGTTCTTTGTACCCTTGTAGCTTTGTATTCACCGAATATTAACCAAACCAGTTTTCTTCGGAAACTTCTACACAGGGTTGACAGGCTCAAACAGGGCCATGTGTTTATTGGGGGTGACTGTAACCTGGTCTGGGACCCAAGCAGAGACAGAAAATTGAAAAACAAAGGCCCCTCCATGACAGGAGAGGAACATTATTCAAAACATTTCAGAAAACTAATTTCACAATACACCCTTCAAGATGTTTGGAGGGCTCTGCATCCTGATGATACCGACTACACTTTCTATTCGGCCTCATCCCAGTCCTTTTCAAGATTAGACTACTTTTTCTGCTTTTCCTGGACTTTGGGAGAGGTTACCAAAGCGTCCATTATGCCTTGCGTCTGGTCAGACCATGAAGCGGTTATAATGGAGGTCGCCTTTTCGCACTCGGGTGGCACTAGATGTTCCTGGAGATTGCAGGAGTATCTGCTCTCCGAACCCCAGATCCCTACTTGGGAGAGGGAAATAGAACATTTCCTGCTCATAAACGACAGGGAGGGCACTTCTTCTTTAACCTTATGGGCGTCACTTAAAGCCTATTTGAGAGGCCTGTTTATCCAGCAGACTGGTCAGGACAAAAGATCTAGGGGAGCTTCGCTGGCCCAACTGTATAGTGACTATGCTAACCTAAGAGACCAGCTGAAGAAGGGAAGACCAAGTACCACAAAGGCGATAAGGCCGACAGATTGCTGGCGCACAAGCTCAAGCAGAGATCCCTCCTAAATAAGATACCGTACATACGGAAGGGTGAACATAGAGTTTATGCCCCGAATGCCATAGGTGAGGCTTTTGCTCCATATTACAGCCAGCTCTATCAGATTGCAGGTCAGGACCATTCTCATTACGCCCCTAAGTCGAGGATTATTGAATTCCTGGCGAATTTACAATTGTTGCATGTCCCCGAAAAATACATTGACTCCTTATCTGCGACTATCACCATGGCAGAAGTTTGTTCTACCATTAAGGGCCTCAAACTCCATAAATCCCTCGGGCCAGATGGATATGGCGCCCTCTTTTATAAGAGGTTCCTGACTCTTCTCGCCCCTCTTCTGACTAGAGTTTTCAACATGGCTGCAAGCTCGGGAGGTTTTCCCCAGGAATTTCTGGAAGCTTCTATTGTCACAATCCCTAAACCGGGAAAGGATATCACCCTCTGTGAAGGCTACCGACCAATTTCTCTCATAAACGGAGACGTGAAAATATACTCGAAAATATTGGTGACAAGGCTTAACCGAGTCCTCCCTTACCTGATCCACCCGGATCAGGTGGGATTTACCCCTGGGCGCCAAGGTACAGATAACACTAGAAGACTTCTAAATATTTTCTCTGATGTAGCGTCACTTGGGATCCCATTGGTAACCCTATCTTTAGATGCTGAAAAGGCATTTGATAGGGTCCAACGGGATTACATGACAGAGGTGCTTTGGGCTTTTCACTTCCCCGATAAATTTATCTCTGCAGTCATGGCACTATACACAAACCCAACGGCGAAGGTGCGAGGACTGGGGTTCGTCTCTAGACCTTTCGATATCAAAAATGGCACTAGACAGGGTTGCCCCCTGTCACCATTACTTTTCACCCTGGTTGTTGAACCCTTAGCATGTTGGCTCAGGACCTTGCAGACTATTCATAGCTTGATACTCTATGACACCCCTCACTTATTGGCGCTCTTTGCCGACGATCTTACAGTGTTTCTCTCAGAGCCGGAAGACTCCCTCCTGGAACTATTTAAGCTCTTGGCAGAGTTCTCGGCAGTATCCTACTATAAACTAAATTACACCAAAACAGAGGCGTATGCTTTGGGGCCTGACTGCTCATAGGCTGGAACTTCTGAAAGAACGGTACCCCTTTAAATGGTCCACAGATAGCTTGAGACACTTGGGAATAGAGCTATCCCACGATCTCAAAGTCATTATAAAGAAAAACTATGAACCCCTCCTGCAGGAGTTTAGAAGGACCACAGCAAACTGGAATGGGCTGGAGGTGTCCTGGACGGGCCGCATTGTTGCCCTAAAGATGATGCTGCTTCCTAAACTGACATACTTCTTTCGCTGCTTACCAGTAGCAGTTCCTACCTACTTACTCAATCACTTCCAATCAGTTTTTACCAGGTTCATCTGGAGAGGCCACTCTCCCAGAATCTCCCTATAGCAATTACAGAAGCCAAAAGAATGCGGAGGTCTTTCTGTACCAAATGTAACCCTTTATTACAAGGGAGCCATGCTATCGCACATTGCGGCCTGGGGAGTAAGGCCTAATACCTCACAGTGGTACCAGATTGAGCAGGCATCATTGCCTGCAGGGATTGAGCTGGCTGACCTAATTTGGATACCCGACCATGCTGATGTCCTCAAAGGAATCTATAGCTCCATCATAAAAACCTGTCTGAAGGGCTGGAGAGAACTCCGCTCACACAAATTGATAGCACCTCATCCTTCACCTATTCATTCTATAAAGGCCATGCTGCAATGCCTCCCTGACTCAAGACCTAGACGCTGGGTAAACCTAGAAATTAAGCAGATAGCTGACCTCTATAGAGGAGACCGCCTCATGTTACCACCATCCAGCTTCCCAGTGGATGACTTCCCTAGGGATCTGCAATTTGAATACTTGAGAGTGACCTCTTTAATTCTCTCCTGGGGATTCCCCAAGGCGCGTCCACGGACTCTCACACTTTGGGAGAGACGCTGGATGGCAGGCAAATCTATCAAGGGCTCTCTGTCCTTTCACTATAAGCTTCTCTTAGACTCCCCCCATTTTGTCAAACCAGGGGCCGTGAAGGCCTGGCAGAGGGACTTAGGGGTGGTGCATCAAGATGTAGTCTGGCAACGAGCCTTCCGAGATGTAAAAATGGCAGTCCGCTGTTCAAATCTTTTTGAGCTATACATAAAATTAACCCTGCGCTGGCACTGGGTCCCAACTAGATTGCATAAGGTGTTCCCCCTAAGGAGCACAGACTGTTGGAGAGGGTGCGGGCAGAGGGGTACCCATCTCCATGTGTGGTGGGACTGCCCCAAATTGAGTGCTTTTTGGAATTCTGTCGCAGATTTGCTCCGCCAGCTTCAGCTGTTACAACAGTTGTCTGGAGAAGTTGCGCTCTTTCACCTAGGGCTCCACACACTCCAAAAACCCTCTAGAATCTTATGTATCGTTATTTTGCTATCGGCCAAACTAATCATAGCTAGACAATGGGCCAGGGACTCCCCTTTAACTCTGACTCCAGTCCTAGAAACACTAGACTATTTACAAAGGATGGAAGAATACTCCCTGAGAGTGGAGGCAAGATCTGATTTTTATTCCTCAGTCTGGTGCCCGTGGGACGAGTATCGGAGAACTAACTCATAACTGGAAGGTAGTCACTCTGACATTCAAGGCATATACATTACCTTGGGGCGAATTAGTGGATCTCCCAACCCCACACAACAGCCCTCTACCCAAGGCCCCCCAATCTACTTTCCTCTCCCCCCCCTCCCCACCCCCTTTTTCCACACTTTACCTTCCCCCCTCCCTCTCCCTTTTTTTTTTTTCTTTTTCCTCTCTCTCTCTCTCTTCACCTCTACCACACTTGATGGCTCATAGAGAGGCTCCTCGGACCCTGCAACCAGTAACACTCTCTATGTGTTTACATTAAATGCAAAATCACATATATCTCCCTTCCCCTATTTTTTTTTTTTCACTCTACGATTCCTGAATTTCATAACCAATATACCGCTGTGCATTGGGAGGCAACTATCTTGCTTCTCCGTGTACACCTGAGATTTCTATATGTATACCCTGAAATGTATATCTGATTTCAAATAAGTTCTTTATCCGTTTTGTGATGACTGTTAAGATGTTTGCCCATTGCATTGCACATTGTACCTTTTGACTTCCTTCTTATTTTAACGGAGGTCTTGGTCCCACTGTTGGATCTGTTTTGCATAGAGGTCAATGCGAATTCAATAATAACAAAATGAGGTGATCCAAAAAGTTCACACATATCAGCCTGTCGTATATTGTACTGTGTTTAATTTCTCACTATGTTAGCCCTGCTTGTACCTGTAACGCACTGTATGTCGACTGATATGTATTGTTTTTGTTATTGTTTTCCACCTCAATAAAAACAATTTTTACAAAAAAAAAAAAATCAATGTAAATATTTGCATAGGAAATTAGCACATCTAGGCAAGTATTCCCGATTGCTTTTCCCCAGAAATAACTCATATACAATGTTACCAATGCACAAGAGAATTCTGGGTAAGTTATGCAAATTAGATATGCAAATTCTCAGTTTTTTTCTCAGGATTTTTAAGTTTTTTATCTCCCCCATAATTTTAATGAATTTTGGTTTAACCTTGAAAATAGCTTCACCAATGCATCAACCAGAAATCTATCTCCTACTTATGAGTTCCAAAAAGAACGAAACAGGCTGTCTAGTGAGTGATTTCTGGTTTGCTGTAATAATCCTGTTAAATGGATAGCTGTGTTAAAACAGTATTATTTTGAAGCAAAAAAAATGAGAATTTGCATATCTAATTTGCATAACTTACCCAGAATTCTCTTGTGCATTGGTAACATTGTATATGAGTTATTTCTGGGGAAAAGCAATTGGGAATACTTGCCTAGATGTGCTAATTTCCTATGCAAATGTTTACATTGATTTAATTTTGAGATATGGAGGATTTTAATTTCAGTTTTTTATCTCCCCCCATAATTTTAATGAATTTTGGTTTAACCTTGAAAATAGCTTCACCAATGCAGCAACCAGAAATCTATCTCCTACTGATAAGTTCCAAAAAGAACAAAAAAGGCCGTCTAGTGAGTTAACAGGATTATTACAGCAAACCAGAAATCACTCACTATACAGCCTTTTTTGTTCTTTTTGGAACTCATCAGTAGGAGATAGATTTCTGGTTGCTGCATTGGTGAAGCTATTTTCAAGGTTAAACCAAAATTCATTAAAATTATGGGGGGAGATAAAAAACTGAAATTAAAATCCTCCATATTTCAAAATTAAATCAATGTAAACATTTGCATAGGAAATTAGCACATCTAGGCAAGTATTCCCGATTGCTTTTCCCCAGAAATAACTCATATACAATGTTACCAATGCACAAGAGAATTCTGGGTAAGTTATGCAAATTAGATATGCAAATTCTCAGTTTATTTGCTTCAAAATAATACTGTTTTAACACAGCTATCCTTTGATTTCTGGTTTGCTGTAATAATCCTGTTAAAAGGATAGCTGTGTTAAAACAGTATTATTTTGAAGCAAATAAACTGAGAATTTGCATATCTAATTTGCATAACTTACCCAGAATTCTCTTGTGCATTTGTAACATTGTATATGAGTTATTTCTGGGGAAAAGCAATCGGGAATACTTGCCTAGATGTGCTAATTTCCTATGCAAATATTTACATTGATTTAATTTTGAGATATGGAGGATTTTAATTTCAGTTTTTTATCTCCCCCCATAATTTTAATGAATTTTGGTTTAACCTTGAAAATAGCTTCACCAATGCAGCAACCAGAAATCTGTCTCCTACTGATGAGTTCCAAAAAGAACAAAAAAGGCTGTCTAGTGAGTGATTTCTGGTTTGCTGTAATAATCCTGTTAAAAGGATAGCTGCGTTAAAACAGTATTATTTTGAAGCAAATAAACTGAGAATTTGCATATCTAATTTACATAACTTACCCAGAATTCTCTTGTGCATTGGTAACATTGTATACGAGTTATTTCTGGAGAAAAGCAAGTGAGGATACTTGCCTAGATGTGCTAATTTCCTATGCAAATATTTACATTGATAAATAAAGAAAAAAAAGCACTTTAAGATATTTTTTGTAAAATGATAATGAATTGTATACTATTTAAATATGTTATTTTAAATAATTATTAATTTAAAGTATATTAAATTGTTTTACAAACTCTATGATGGAATTATTGATATTTGTATTTCAAACTGTGTTTATTTTTAACAGTAAATCAAAGATGCATTAATTCCACATCAGTTTGAAAAGGTCTTCAAATTTAAATTCATGTGTAAACTGCACAGATATATTCAGTGTCTCATTTTTCCATTAATACAAATCTTATTATTTTCTCTGTAATTATAGGATAACAAGACTGGAACATTACATATTCATATGCCACACATAATTTCTGACATTTAAATCTTACATATATATATTTCTCACTTCATTTACCAATAAACATAATGTAAGCCTAAACTGTAATGATGTTTGACAAATTATAATAATTTTGTTAATCCTTGTTCAACACTAGTGCTGCAGAAATACATATGTTTTCATAAGCACACATCATACACACCCAAGTAAGTAAGCATAATAATGTTTTATATACAATATATGAGGGGAGAAAAATGTCAAAGCAAATTTTTCTGTATTGCAATATATTTATTAAATTACATCATAGAGGAAATGGTGCAGACCCTTAACAATGCTACATCAAATGTATCTTAAAAGAGTGCTTGATTCCCTGTCTGTTTATTGATAGTGCATATGCACACTGTCACATCTCCCTTGTTCATAAGGTTTAATAATGTTTTATACCTTCATTAAAACTAATTTTTGCATCATGTTCTACTCAGAAATCAAATAAAAAAGTAATTAATTTTTGGTTTATAGTATAGGTAATAGTATCTAATTCAACCAGATTGTAATAAAACAGTGCATAGAGAATTTTAATTTAATTGGAAGAGATGTTTGCCTACGTTAGCCTAGATTACGAGTGGAATGCTATCGTTAGCGCAAGGAGTGTAAATGAGATTGCAAGATCAGTGATCTTTAAGTTTAAATCCATATAATTATGGTAATGTATGCTCCCCATATTTTCTATAAGTAAATATTTGAACTTTTTTAAAGTTGAAAGTAAATGCAATTGCACGATCAAATACGTTTTCACAGAGGAAACAGTTGCACTAAACTACACTTTGAACACCTATACCACCATACCCCACATTGCAAACTACCTCTTTACACTATTAACCTCTTAACCACCACACACCCCACAGCAAAGTAAGCTTCTACACTATTAAACCTTAAACTGCTACACCCCCACCGTAAAGTAAGCTTCTACACTATTAACCCCTATACTGCTAGCCCCCCCATTGCAAAGTCCCCACTATACTATTAACCCCTAAACCACCAGCCCCCAATACAAATTAACCCATTAACATCTAAACCCCCTAACCTAACACCCCCTAAGTTAACCCAAATACACTAACCCTACCTACAAAAAGCCTAACATTAAAAAAAAAAAAAAACAACATTGCTGTTAAAAACAAAAAAAAATTACTTTAACAAAAATAACCGTACATTGCAAACAAAAAAACTCATTACAAAAATAATAAAAAAAAATTACCAAAATAAAGAGTTATGCTTATTCTAAACTCCCCCCCAAAATCCACCCTAAAATAATAAAAAAAATATTCTAAAACTAAACTACAAATAGCCCTTTAAAAGGCCTTTTGTAGAGCATTGCCCTAAAGCACTGGTTTTCAAACCTGTCCTCAGGCCTCACCAACAGGCAAGTTTTTCAGGATTACCTTGGATGAGAACAGGTAAAACAACTAGGGTTTTTTATCAGCTGATTGTTTCACATGTGCTCCAGTTCAGATATCCTCAAAATGTGGCCTGTTAGGGAGGCTTGAGGACAGGTTTGAAAATCAGTGCCCTAAAAAGAACCAGCTCTTTCTCTGAAAAAAAAAACCAACAACACACATCTTCTAACATTAACCCCCTAAAACCCACCAAAATAAAAAAAGCTATCTAAAAAACCTACTCTAAAAAGTGCACTGAAAAGGGAATTTGTCTGGGAATGGCCCTTTTAAAGGGGATTTAGCTCTTTTTCTGGCCAGAGAAAAAAATCCCTAATCTAAAGAAAAAACACTCAAAAGAAAAACTAAATCCCAAAATGGTACTCACCAAAGATAATGGTTGCACTCCATCTTCATCCTGGAGGTGGTCCTTCTTCATCCTGGAGGTGGTCCATCTTATTATCTTCAACCCTGAGGCGGTGGCAGTAGTCTTCATCCATCTTTAGCTCATCAACACCAAGGTCCTCTTCATGTGGTCACCAGCTGCAAACTGAATTTTGAATGCGAAGTACCCCTTTTATAAATGGTTACCCTAGCATTCCTATTGGCTGATTTTCCTGTTCAAATTCAAATTAGCCAATAGAAAACGCTTTTATGATGAACTGACGATGGATGAAGTTGACTGCTGGCGCTGGGATGAAGATAAGAAAAGGGTCTGCCACCGTAACGAAGAAGGACCACCGCCGGGATGAAGATGGAGTGCTACCATCGTCTTTGGAGCATACCATCTTGGAGTTTAGTGTTAGGTTTTTTGGGTGCTTTTTTTTGCATTGGGAAGCTGGCAGTTAAGGGGTTAATATTTTAATAGAGCATTTGTGTTGGTGGCTATCAGTTTAGGGGTTAATAGTGTAGTGGGGACTTTGTCGTGACTTTGTAGTAATGCGATATTGTAATTTTGGCTTTTTGCACGTTTTAGGTTATCGCTGGAGAGATAACTTTTTATTTTCAACTTATACCAGCACAATCCGACACACAACCAGTTTACTGCTAGCATACACCTAGATTACGAGTTTTACATTATGAGTCAAATAGCAGCGTTGTTGCCCATAAAGCATCATTTTCCCTAACACAGCTATTACAAGTCTTGTCGGTATAGCTGTACCGCAAGCCTTTTAGCCTGTAAAGCATCGTCAGTACCGCACTCCTAAAAATTAAGCTTTGTAATGGGATTCCCATTGTGCCGGTATTACGAGTTTTGTATTCTTGCTAAAAAGCGAGTGTTACAGCCTAAAACGACAAGATCTGTAACGCCATATAAAGTCAGTAGTTATGAGTTTACGCTACAAAGCTGTAACATAAAACTCATTACTAATGTGTGAAAAAGTACGCCGACACCCATAAACTACCTATTAACCCCTAAACCAAGGCCCTCCCGCATCACAAACAGATATCGCCACCACTTAAAAAAATATTAACTCCTATTCCACCGCTCCCTGACATCCTCACCACTATAATAAAGTTATTAACCCCTAAACAGCCGCCATCCTGCATCGCAAAAAACTATTTAATTATTAACCCCTAATCTGCCATCCGCCCACATCGCCCCCAATGTACTAAAGTTATTAAGTCCTACACCGTCGCCACTATAATAAACCTATTAACTCCTAAACCGCAAGCCCCCCCACAATGAAATATACTAAACTAAACTATTAAACACTAAACCGAAAGCCCCCTACATCAAAATAAACTAAATTAAACTATTTACCACTAAACCTAACAACCCCGTAACTTTATATTAAAATTAAAATTTACCTATCTTAAACTAAATTAAAACTTACCTGTCAAATTAAAAAAAAAAAACGATTTTAAACTAACAAACTAATATAATTATTAAACTAATATTAAACTAAATTCCAATTAAATTAAACTAAACTACACATTACAAAAATCATAACACTACTATTACAAAGATTACAAAGTATCTAAATGCCAAAACAAAAAAAAAAACACATCACTAAATTCCCCAAAAAATAAACGCTAAGTTACAAAAAATAACAAACACTAAATTACGGAAAATAACAAACAAAATTATCAAAAAAAAAAAAAAAAATTACACCTAATCTAATAGCCCTATCAAAATAACGGCTAGATTTAGAGTTCTGCGGCCAAAGGGGTGCGTTAGCTACGCATGCTTTTTTTCCCCTGCACCTTTTAAATACCGCTGGTATTTAGAGTTCACAGAATGGCTGCGTTAGGCTCCAAAAAAGGAGCGTAGAGAATATTTACCGCCACTGCAACACTAAATAACAGCGTTGCTTACGGACGCGGCCAGCTTCAAAAACGTGCTCGTGCACGATTCCCCCAAAGAAAACAATGGGGCCGTTTGAGTTGAAAAAAACCCTAACACCTGCAAAAAAGCAGCGTTCAGCTCCTAACGCAGCCCCATTGTTTACTATGGGGAAACACTTCCTATGTCTGCACCTAACACCCTAACATGTACCCCGAGTCGAAACACCCCTAACCTTACACTTATTAACCCCTCATCTGCCGCCCCCGCTATCGCTGACACCTGCATATTTTTTTTAACCCCTAATCTGCCGCTCCGTATACCGCCACAACCTACATTATCCCTATGTACTCCTAATCTGCTGCCCCTAACACCGCCGACCCCTATATTATATTTATTAACCCCTAATCTGCCCCCCACAACGTCGCCGTCAGCTACCTACAATAATTAACCCCTAATCTGCCGATCGGATCTCGCCGCTAGACTAATAAATGGATTAACCCCTAAAGCTAAGTCTAACCCTAACACTAAAACTAACACCCCCCTAACTTAAATATAATTTAAATCTAACGAAATTAATTAACTCTTATTAAATAACTTATTCCTATTTAAAGCTAAATACTTACCTGTAAAATAAACCCTAATATAGCTACAATATAAATTATAATTATATTGTAGCTATTTTAGGATTAATATTTATTTTACAGGCAACTTTGTAATTATTTTAAACAGGTACAACAGCTATTAAATAGTTAATAACTATTTAATAGCTAAAATAGTTAAAATAATTACAAAATTAACTGTAAAATAAATCCTAACCTAAGTTACAATTAAACCTAACACTACACTATCAATAAATTAATTAAATACAATACCTACAATTACCTACAATTAAACCTAACACTACACTATCAATAAATTAATTAAATACAATACCTACAAATAACTACAATGAAATAAACTAACTAAAGTACAAAAAATAAAAAAGAACTAAGTTACAAAAAATAAAAAAATATTTACAAAAACATTAGAAAAATATTACAACAATTTTAAAATAATTACACCTACTCTAAGCCCCCTAATAAAATAACAAAGCCCCCCAAAATAAAAAAATGCCCTACCCTATTCTAAATTAAAAAAGTTCAAAGCTCTTTTACCTTACCAGCCCTGAAAAGGGCCCTTTGCGGGGCATGCCCCAAAGAATTCAGCTCTTTTGCCTGTAAAAAAAAAAACATACAATACCCCCCCCCAACATTACAACCCACCACCCATATACCCCTAATCTAACCCAAACCCCCCTTAAATAAACCTAACACTAAGCCCCTGAAGATCTCCCTACCTGGTCTTCACCTCACCGGGTTCAGCGATCGGTCCAGAAGAGGGTCCGAATTCTTGATCCAAGCGGCGGCTGAAGAACTCCATCCCGATGATGGACTTCCGACTTCAGCCCGATGATGAAGTCTTCTATCAAGCCGCATCTTCAATCTTCTTTCTTCCAGAGCGGAGCCATCTTCTTCCCAGCCGACGCGGATCCAACCTCTTCAAGCGACGCCTACTCGCCGAATGACGGTTCCTTTAAATGACGTCATCCAAGATGGCGTCCCTCGAATTCCGATTGGCTGATAGGATTCTATCAGCCAATCGGAATTAAGGTAGGAATATTCTGATTGGCTGATGGAATCAGCCAATCAGATTCAAGTTCAATCCGATTGGCTGATCCAATCAGCCAATCAGATTGAGCTCGCATTCTATTGGCTGTTCCGATCAGCCAATATTACTGTTTAAAGATGGCATCTTAGAGAAGCGTTTTACTATATATTGCAATGGGTGGGGATGTTTGCAAAATATTCCCAGCAGCATCGCTACCTACATTGGTGATGTAAAGTAAAATATATTTTACAACAGAATAAACACACAGCAGCCTACTCTATTAACCCTCAAACTGTCAAAACCCTCACAGCAATAACCCTTACACTACTTAACCTCAATACTGCCACAACCCCCCCACCACAATAACCCCTACACTGCTTAATCCCTATATTGCCAGAAAATACTAGCATTACCAAAAAAAAAAAACACAACCAAACCCCCCCCCCTCCCCGAACAGTAAGGCCTATCCTAAAACTAAAGTCCCCTTAAAAAAAGCCCACCCCAAAATAAAAATAAAAAAACTATACTAACACTAAAATCTACTCTTAAAATTGCCCTTAAAGTTTAAGTGAATAGCTATTTTGCATTAAAAACACCTATACTATTTATTTGTTTGGCCCTCCATAACTACACAACCCTTCCAGTGGAAACTGGATGAAACAACCCCTCCAGTAGAAACTGGATGAAACATTGTTATCAGACCCTCTAGTTAACATAGACGTAGAGTGAGCCCTCCAGGAATACTTTTCTTTTAACAATACAGATGAAATTTCATTGATTACTCTCTGGGAAGCACACAAATCCGTTATTAGAGGTATCTTGATGAAACACAAAGCTATTAAAACAAACAAGCCCGACAAAAATATCTAACACTAACCAAAGCTTGACTCCTCACATAAGAGACACCCCACAGACCAAGAGATACAAGCGAGGTTAGACCAAGCTAGAACACAGTTAAATAAACACCAAGATATTAAAGCTCAAAACACAGCCTTTTACCTCCACCAGAAATATCTCATCCAGGGAAACAAATTGGGTAGATTATACTAGCCAGGGCTCTAAAAAGTAAACTCACCTCCTCATATGTACACTCCTTGGCAACCAATAACTCTGCAAAAATTACAGACTCTAAAGTAATAGCTAATGCATAATGTAAATTCTACTCCAAACTAAATCTATTTCTTAACCGTTTAGTGACCACCCACAAATACATCTGTGATGACTATCTTAGACTGCTAGATTTACCAGATCCATCTTCTAAGTCATTCAATTTCCCTTCAGGAAATGGACACCGCTATAAAATCCCTTAAACAAGCGAAGAGCCCAGGACCGGATGGTTTAGTAACTTTTACTACAAACAATTTAAACCACTACTAACATCAACTCTTTTAAATCAATACAACTATATAAGTCCTAAACACCCATCCCCAACAAGTATGCTGGAAGCATATATAACTGTATTACCAAAACCAGGTAAACTGACCACTACTCCTTCTAACTTTTGCCCCATATCCCTGCTCAATGTAGACCTCAAACTATAATAAACAATTCTAGCTAACCAACTGAACCCTCCCTCATTTGATACACACTGACCAAACAGGATTTGTCCTGCAGAGAGAGGCTAAGGACAATACGATAAAGGTCTACTGCGCCACACCCACCAACACAAAATACCTACACTTTATATCTCAACAGATGCCAAAAAAGAATTTGATTGCCTGGACCTTCTTAATATGCACCCTTCATATATTTGGCCTCCCTAAGGAATAGGCAAGTGCAGGAGCAATGTTCCCTCTAGTGAGCGTGGCAGCACATTGATTTGATTGACACCACGCACTAAAAATTATTCCTACGCACCAAGGGAAAGTTGAGATAGCACCTCACATGTGGAGTCTGCTGTGGCCTGGAGAAACCGAGGTGGTGCGGAGCATCTAAATGTAAGTTTAAACTAACTTATTTGGGGAATGTTTGGGGTCTGCCTGGCATCATATTGCATTACAGAAAGTACTGAATCTGATTACTTTTCAGTGGGGTCGATATTTTATAAGTGCTCTGCTCTGGCGAATGGCGAGTAGAGAACTTATAAAATATTGAGCTTGCTAATAAGTAATCCGATTCAGTATTGTCTGTAATGCAATTACATTACTGAATCCGCGCAATTTTCCCTCTACTTTTAGCCCTACTGAGGGCTAGCACTGCACCGGACTGGTCAAATTGCCAATACATAAGATTTTAACAAATCAGGAATATTTACACATGTATGCTGTTTCTCCAAGAGCAATACAATTATCCTAATCATATGGGTGACCCATATGATTAGGATAATTGTATTGCTATTGGAGAAACAGCATACATGTGTAAATGTTCCTGATTCGTTAAAATCTCATGTATTGGCAATTTGACCAGTCCGGTGCAGTGGGTCTTACACGTCTGTCGCTTAACAATTTGGTTAAAGAAAGCAGGTTGGTCTCTCGCATTATGCCTTCCCCTATTCCTGTAGATCATTTTTTGGACTTGTCACCCTCCGTTATCTTGCATTGCGTCCATGCAGCAGCCCCTTAGAACTAAACCACTTCAAGCCGGGTACCCTCTCTACATCTTGCAGCCGCGGTTTATGTCCTCATAAAGTACCATATATATGTTAATATCACTATTATTTAATGGATGTTGTGCATCACTATATTCCCCTTCTGTCTTAAGTTTTGTGTTAAGACATTACATTTATCATAATTCAGTTTTTCTGGATCCATGGGAGTATTTGTTGGTTTTTATGGTACAGAGTTTAGTCAGCCTTTTGATTACCGGTATATGTTCTATGGCCAAGTGAGGATAGCTGCCTGAGCTCTAAGTTAAATTTTAATGGGCAAGATGGCTATTTTACATAATGCAATACGTTTAGCCTTGCACTGGTTTAATATACGGTATGTATTTATTACAGCTTCTAAATATAAGTGATAAGGAGCACAATCCTCACATATCCTGCTCATATGCCAAATTCAAAATGTGAATACCAGGGGTAGTTTTTAAAACAGCAAAATGTGTGTGTGTGTGTGTGTTTAAGAGTTTGCTTGAGAATGTGAGGGTGTGAGTGTGCTTCAGAATGTGAGTGTACTTGAGAATGTGAGGGAGAGGGTGTGAGTTGATTCAGAATATTTTTTTATCTTGTTTTACTCCTCTAAAATCTAGGTGCGTCTTATGGTCAGGTGCGTCTTATGGAGCAAAAAATACGCTAATCAGCCCTCTACATTATCCCATCAGCCAAGATTATAGTGAATGGCTTCCTGTCGGACTCTTTTCCAATCAGAAACGACACGAGACAGGGCTACCCACTATCGCCTTTACTGTTTTGTTCTCTCCATGGAGGTGCCTGCTACTATCCTATGTAAATCCCCAGAGGTTGAAGTCATCAAAATTAAGATTTCAGAATACAAATAAGCACTTTTTGCTGACAATCTCCTAATGACTCTTACAACACCTTTGGGATCTCTCTGTGGCACACTCCAATCTCACTACTTACGGCACAGCATCCAACTTCTTGATTAATTTTGAGTCAAAAATACTCCCTGTACACGTGGCGAATGAAGACCTAGCTTATTTCAAAACTATCGCTCACTTTACTCTTACATCCCATTCCCTTAAATACCTAGGAATACATTTATCACCAAACTTAGCCAACCTGACCAAACTAAATTACGACTCTCTCATCTCAGACATATCCTCAAAAACCACTCAACGGCTCGCCAAAACCATCTCTTGGTTCGGAAGCATTGGAGCGGCTAAGATGACCTTGCTTCCAAATGTATTATACATACTATAAACTTTCCCAATCCCACTTCTGGGCCCCCTACTACGCAAGTTACAATCCATAGTCAACTCATATATATGGAAGTCCAATCCCCCTAGGATCTCCAAATCAAACCTTTATCAAGACCCCTCTCACAATGGACTAGGAGTATTCAACATATATGAGTATCGAAACGAAGTATTCTTATCCAGAATAGTAGACTAGTGCTCTCATGAAAAACACCACCATAAACAATGGGTTAAACTCGAGCATGAACTCACACAATTTGGAGCATCATGCTGGACTCAAAGCTGTCAAAATAAGAAGAAAACCCTCACAAACTCCATAATAACAGAAACATACAAAGGGGCTAAATTATCAAGCTCCGAATGGTCTAAAGATTGCTGCTCCTTAACTTGTCTGCCTGCTCTGAG
This sequence comes from Bombina bombina, assembly GCF_027579735.1. Lineage (NCBI taxonomy): Eukaryota > Metazoa > Chordata > Amphibia > Anura > Bombinatoridae > Bombina > Bombina bombina. The sequence continues at coordinate 630,075,786 of NC_069502.1, forward strand.
GCCGCGGACATCAATTTGCCTGGTCCTATACGATCAGATTGATTTACACCCCCTGTCAATCTGCAGGGGGTGGCATTGCACAAGCAGTTCACAAGAACTGCTTATGCAATTATAAATTACGACAGCGTATGCTGTCGGCATTTATCGATGTGCAAAGACATGATACACTACGTCATATCATGTCTGCTCGCACTTTCATAAATCAGATCTAAAATCTGAAAGGATACAATTAAAAACTATCCCAACATTTCTACAATAACTAACACCTACTCTACAAAATGACAACTTTAAACCAAGACTCAACACCCTCCCTTCAGGCACCAAAGACATACATCTCCTTTTGCCTATGTATATATTAGTAGAAGAGGGCAGACTACTACCCAGACAAAACATTGAACATTTAGGAGACTGATTTTTACACAATGGTTTTGTTACCTCCAATGTAATCACTTCCTCCATACCATCCACAAGCATGACTTAACAAGACATCAAACCCCATTTGAGAAGCTGTGCAGCTCCTCCTTGCCCATTTATCACACCATATCACTAATCTATAAACTGTTAAACAAAACCAATAGAGAACGACTTGCCAACATTTACCAGATACTGGGATAGAGACCTACCATTTCTAATACTAGCAGCCAATTGGAACTCTATTTTTATCAACCCATGGAAGCCAGCCCACTCAGCCAAGCTCCTATAATCAAACATTAAATGGTTGACCAGGTGGAACCTAGCACTGCAAAACCTTAAACATATATTCTTCTGGGAATCCCGGACAAATTGGTAAACTAGGTACAAAAGAGAGAGAAAAGTTTGACAGACCCCGCACTCACATAACACTATATATAGTAACAATATGGAATGAAAACCGGATTGATGTCAAGAACTGGTTATTAAAACATAACTTTTACTATTGTTAAGTTAAAAATGGTAAAGTATACCAAGTGTATAACATAGAAGTGTGTAGGACATACAATTAAAACTTAGGTTAAAAAGAGATCAGGACTGTGTGTGAGACTCAAAAGCAGAATTACTTCCCTGGGTAATGGTTCAAATAAACCGTAACTCTCAAGGCTCAGAGAATACACGGATTGCTCTCATACTAATCTGAAAAGGGGATTGACCCCAACAACAATACCTAATCTGAGCAATACTTGTATCTAGAGCAGGAGAGGAGATGGTTTGTAAATAACTGTATAAGGAAGGCAATTGCCTCAACAATATTAGGTTTGAAAGGTCCCAGGTATACACAAATTAGCAAGTCTTATGCACACAGACAACACCTGATGCGCATTTCACCGCTAGCACGGCTTTCTCAGAGGCTAACCAGAGTAAAGACACTAGCCCGGTACTTGTATTGTCATTGACCAATGGGAATTGTTTCTAAGCACACACCTCTAGAAGCAGCCTATCACAAGAGGTTTGACGTAATTGGTTTAAGATTCATCACATGATCGTATCAGGCAGACGTCAGGCCAGTAACCTGTTGCATATGACATACTCCTATAATGTTAGTTATGCGCTACATTTTTATTCACTTAAAGCTTGTTAATAGATGTAAGGAGCATTGAGTAATGTTAGTAACCGTTCCATCCTGAAATGATTTACTTGACTCGATTGGGAATTCCGGTCATACAAGCCTAGATCAAAGATCAATCAAGCTAGTCACTCCCCTTCTAGTGAGAGAGTAATCCCATCCACCAATTAAATCTAAAAGTGTCATACATTGAAAAAATCAGCACTCGATACCAATAAATAAAAAAAAAAATCACACATTTCAACACTCATATAATGAGAATCGTCCTTCAGATATCACATGAAGGAAAATACCCTATTAATGCAGGAATAGCTCCACTCAATGTATAGTTTTAGAAAGTCTAATTGCGTTTTTCAAATAAAGATATTCAAAGAGTGCTGTCAACACAATTAGACATCTTGACTCTATTGGAACAAAATCTTCTTTTTGTCAAGGGTAAAATGAGTTCATAAAATAACTTAATATCAGAATCTGTGTGTGAAACTTATCCACGGGATAATGTAATGCATGTCCCATTTCGGATAGCGAACAAGACCGGAACAGTCTCCACAATATTTTGGCATACAAGCCATGAATAATCAATGTTATCACATATGATGCAGATCATTCCCCATTGGTTAATCCCATCCACCATCCAAATTCATCATTATCCAGATTACTCACAATACTTTATTTGAATATCATACTTATGTGTGTAAACAATTAGAGTATTAAAATACACAACTGTCATTGTCTGGTAAATGGTATTATCATCGTGGTCAAATAAGTCTATTTCATTGCTCATGTGATGAAATTTATCCATTAGATATTATGCAAAGGAAAATTAATGTAGAGCACTCTACTAGTGCGAGCAAAGTATTGATCTATATTCATACATTTTTACTCATATCTTTCAAATACATGTATTTAGGGAGTTGTGTCACCCTCACTTCAAGGCTTAATTCTATTAGAGCAATAACAACTTATGATCAGAAGTAATTATACCATGCAAAGTCAAATAGTGAAATAGCTTATTATTGGTAAACTAACAATCCCCTAAAATATTATTCCCCCACCTCCCCCTGCACATAATATTAGGTAAAATTAGGTATTTGGCTTATTTCCCCCCCTCCCCTGATGGTATACCTCATCAGAAACTACTGGTCCTTTTTAATCCATTGATGCTACACTGTGGTACCTTATATTAATAGCTGTATCATCCTCAAGAATGGTATTTGTTTTTTGTTGGCTCACTTGCTTCAGAGTTTTAAACAGCTTACTGGGATATAACACGATTCTGGCAACTACTTTTCAGACATGAGGCAATGGACGTTAATGATCTTTGGAGAGCCTATATGCTTGCCACAAGTGAACATTCATTATAGACATGCAAAACGATGGACATCTTCAAATTATGTCATATCCCAGAATTATAATCTTTGAATGTATGAATACCATTACTGTACAATTTGCCTATGTAAGCTCTAAGTTGTAATAAAAATTATTTAATAAAAAACAAAAAAACAACAACACCTATACTAAAAACAAAGTAACCCCCCTGCAAGACACTCTTGAAAAAGTCTAGGCAGGGACCAGATAAAACGCGTTGGGTATTGTGGTCCTTTTCAGCAATCGTAGTGTGGTTTCCTGTATGCACAGATGTAACTGCTGCAGAGCACTGCCAACCTCCTCCCTGGAAACAGTGAGCGTCTCTTGGAGATTGTTGTTTAGGGTGTTCTGACATACCAGGAGCAGACTACTAAGCCAGTGTTCTAAAAGGAAACAGTACCGGATTCAGGTGCCCAGTTAATCCAAGGTGTATCGTTGGTCTGAAAGGACCCAAGCCGGTTTTACCGTATGGTAAAGGAGAGTTAGAAAAAGCCACACTCTTATTCCCTAGGATGGGATAGGTGATATTCACTTTAGTTGCAGGCTACTGCCGTGGAAAGTGGATGTGTATTCTCCAAAAGACACCCAAAACAAGATACAGCTGAAATACAAAAAAAAAAAAAGAGGCAGGCGCAGCCCGACTCAAGAGTAATAATTATTATTATGTAAGAGCACACACACATAGATGGCAAGTTACAAGACAAAGGAGTTAAAAACTCTAATAATAGTAATAATACCAGATTTATCACCACTTTCAGTCAAGGGAGTAAGGATATCCAAAAAAATAAAATAAATAAACATTGGGGAATTCTTAAAGCTGATCCCATTTTAGGGGAAATGTTGGACGAGAAAACAATAGTAACCTTTAAGAAAAACAAAGATTTCAAAAATGTGTTAGCACCAACAAAACCTTAGAAGATAAGAATGTTATTACATGGCTTACACAAAAACCAGGCACATACAAATGTGAGGTTAAAAAATGTGGAATGTGTAGCTCTCTACATACAGGGGGCACCTTCTACAATCACAATCATACAAAAGAATTCAAGATGAAATATAGATGCAACTGCAGCACAACTTATGTGGTTTACTGTTTAAGCTGCAGTTGTAATTTGATCTACATAGGTAGAACAAAAAGAAATATACGAACAAGATTTAATGAACATGTCAATAACATCAAGGCAGGTCTTAGAACACACAGTGTCCCTGAGCATTTCGGCAAATGTCATCTTATGAACCCCAATGATCTGATGATTAAAGTTATAGACTGGATTCCTAACAATAAGTATTCAAACAGGCTAATCCATTTAAGATGCAGAGAATCCTATTGGATCTATACATTAGGCACCATGCATCCACAAGGCCAAAATATTGAATTAGACTTACAGGCCTTTATGTAACCTGAGTTGACAACATTAGTTCTCTTAAAATTATAATCAAAATTACACTCTTATATGTTTCTAACTTATGATACCTATATTGTTTGAGTATTACTATTATTTCCATAAAGACATTAGGAGGACTCCTCTCTTTAGATTCATAGTCCCATTACCATCAGATTTCTATACTACTATTTTCAATTAATTTTCCAGTACCTGTTATTACAATCCACAATAGGATTTATGTCATCATGTGCATCACTAATAGTATTTAGTTGTGTTATCACCTTTATCAAATCACTAATATATTCTAATTAGTTGTTTATTCGATGACAGCTTTCTGTTTACAGTTATGCATTTTAGAAATGAACTTATATATAATGATATGTTTTTAACTAATGTGCTAGCTGGACTAGCACATTAATGTATTTTTAATTTTTCAAATGCATTATCAGGATTTTATGTATCCATATTAAACATCAATTGTGTCATTATTGTGTAACTTGTCACATTATAAGTGTACTATATTGCTATGTATGAAATCGTTTTTAAACACTCTCATTGGCTAACATCAACAGGAAATTGACACCATGCCCCTTTTATAAGCCGGTTAGGAGCTCTGTGGTCATATACTATTATTGAATCTCTTGAAAAAGTCTGACTGTCTTCAGACGAAACTCGCGTAGAGAACTTTTTAATCATCACACAGTGTTTCTGCATCAGCCCGGTGCTTTTCCATTGAATGGCTACAGCTGCTATACCCAGACTCGGTAAACACTTTGGGGCATATGTATCAAGCTTCATAACAGCAGTTATGAAGCAGCAGTCACAAAGACTGCTGCTCCATAACCTGTCCGCCTGCTCTGAGCAGGTGGACAGACATCACCGGAAATCAACTTAATTGAGTACGATCGGGTTGATTGACACCCCCCAGCTGGCGGCCCATTGGCCGCGAGTCTGCATGGGGCGGCGATGCACCAGCAGCTCTTGTGAGCTGCTGGTGCAATGCTGAATACGGCGAGCGTATTGTTCGCCGTATTCAGCAATGTCTGTCAGACCTGATCCTCACTGTCGGATCAGGTCTGACAGACATTAATAAATAGAGGCCTTTGACTGAGGAGGTGAATTCTCCAAGTACCAAGGCTCTCTGGATATTATCTGCTCTCTGGGTGCAACACAGCGATATTGATGTGCCATTTAAACTCCTTTGTCTTGTGACCATCTATGTGTGCGCTTACATAATAAAAATTATTACTCTTGAGTCGGGCTGCGACGGTGTCTTTTTTTTGTATTTCAGTGTTCTAAAAGAAGTTGTAGGAATGCGTGACCTATGTCACGTGAATCAGCTGCTGGAGGATTGTGGAGGTCACTGCGCATGCACAAGAGGCCCAACCTCCTCCAAACAGCTGTTTAAGCAAACTCATTTAATAACAACGGGTCACAGGGAGTGACGTGGTACACACATTCCTATGGTAGACAACTTCTTTTAGTACACCGGCAACGGAACCACCAAGGAGTTATCCGGTGGGGCGTTAATGTTATGCATATGTTTATTTACCCATTGTAAGTGTGTTTTTATCTTGCGCTTATCACAGTGATTTATTAAACTACTACGCTTAGAGTACCTGTTGCGCTCTGTTTGTTTCTTTTGTATTCTCAGCTTCCCCTGGGAGTTTGATCCAAACATCTCCCTTCAATCTGAGAGCAGCATCACCGAAGCAGACAGAGTTTTACAACTACTGTGTGGTTTATCTTTGCCTTCACCATTGTGTATGCACTTTGCACTTGATTTGAGGATTTTAATCACATCAGGACTTTATTTGATTCTGTGACTCTTTACTTATATCAATATCTGTATTGGAACTATAGTATTGCATTTCCTTATTTGTCGATGATACTCATTCTTCTTTGTATCCCCTAGGCAGATACTGCCCTTTTCTCCCTTGACTGGATTTGCCTGCTTCTATGTGTGTGTTTATGTATTTAAACAATGGCCATGGTTAAAAGGATTTGTAGTTTAATAAAATATGAAGCAATCCATCTGCACTTTCTAGGCTATTGAACTATGTAAAGGGAATAAGCAATTTATTCCACTTTACAAATCAAAGAGAGTGTATGTTTTTGAGATATACTGTATATCTATCTATCCATCTGTCTATCTGCATATCTGTCTGTCTGTCTGTGAGTCTCTGTGTTTATAGTATGAAATAAAAAATAAAGGAATGTAAATTTAAATTGGGAAAGATGTAGGAAATGGGGAGGTATATTTCAGTTGAAATAGAGGTTTTGAAACAGAGACATTAAGGATAAACAGAAATTGGTTATAAAGAAATGAATATTTGTATACTACTATGAGTGTTAAAGGGGAGTGCAATGGAGATACCTTTGAATATGATTTTTTATAGTTATAACAATGTTTATAAAACTTCCACTTAACCCTATCCAACCCTTGCAAACACAATCTAAAAATCTGCTAACACTGCTAATCTTATGTTTATCTCACTTCAGGTAAAGGCTGAAAGAAAAATCCTAGTTTTTTTTAGGATTTGCCCACTGTTGCTAAGCAATGCATGCATATAGCTGACAGTTCCTCTAATTATATTTTGCTCATTTGCACATTTATCTAAGAAAATATGTTTGATTGCAGTAAAAAAAAGTGGAAGGTATTTACAATAGCCACATTTGTAAACACTCATTGGCTCAAAATTAAATGGTAATCTGGGCCCTGATCCGATATGCAGCATCGCCCGCAAAAGCCGGCGACGCCAAATTTTGCGCTGGTTTGGTATCACATATACGGCGTAACATAGAAGTTACGCTCGTATATTTCTGCCTTCGGCCGTAGTTTTTTGGCCCATAGACAGGTATACCAAACCAGTGCAGTTTGGTATCCAATATACAGCGTAAGGACTTACGTGGCGAAAATGGAGAAATCCTACTCCATTTTCACCTCGCCACAAATTGCAGGCGTAGTAAGCCTTATGCTGTCTATTGGAGCCCCGTAACTCCCTAAACTATCTGCTAAATAAAACCTAACACCTAACGCATGCGCAATGTCTATCTTCCTGTCAACCGCAATCCCCCGCCGCAATCCCTAATAAAGTATTTAACCCTTAAACCACCACTCCAAGGACCCCGCCGCCACCTACATTAAATGTATAACCCCCTAATGTAAGCCCCTACACCGCCGCCATCTACATTACCTACCCCCTAATGTGAGCTCCTACCACGCCGCCAGCTATATTAAAATTATTAACCCCTAATTTAATCCCCCTACACTGGAGCCAGCTATATTAAATGCATTAACCCCTAATCTAATCCCCCTACACCGCCGCCAGTTATATTAAACCTATTAACCACTAATCTAATCGGCCTACACCGCCACCACCTATATTAAATTAATTAAACCCTAAAATACTAAAATATCCCTACCACTAAACCTAAGTCTAACTTTACAAATAGCCCTGAAAAGGGCTTTTTGCGTGGCATTGCCACCAAAGTAAACAGCTCTATTGCCAGCCCTTAAAAGGTCTTTTTGCGGGGCATTGCCACAAAGTAATCAGCTATTTTGCCTCTAATCTAAATCCCCCTACACCGCCGCCACCTATATTAAATACATTAACCCCTAATCTAATCCCCTACACCGCCGCCACCTATATTAAATACATTAACCCCTAATCTAATCCCCTTACACCGCTGCCACCTATAGTAACTATATTAACCCTAATTATATTAGGGTTAATATAGTTAATATAGTTATTATATTATATATTTTAACTATATTAACCCTAATTATATTAGGGTTAATATAGTTAATATATTATATATATATATATATATATATATATAAAGTATTATAACCCTATATAACTCTAACACCCCTAACTAAATTCTTATTAAAATAAATCTAATTAATATTAATGTTATTAATTAAAATATTCCTATTTAAATCTAAATGCTTACCTATAAAATAAACCCTAACATAGCTACAATATAATTAATAATTACATTGTAGCTATTTTAGGGTTTATATTTATTTTACAGGTAACTTGGTATTTATTTTAACTAGGTACAATAGCTATTAAATATTTAATAACTATTTAATAGCTACCTTGTTAAAATAATTACCAATTTACCTGTAAAATAAATCCTAACCTAAGTTACAAATACACCTACACTATCAATAAATTAAATAAACTCCAAATATCTAAACAATTTTAAATACACTAACCTAAATTATAAAAAACCCCACTAAAATACAAAAAATAAAAAGATTACAAGAATTTTAATCTAATTACACATATTCTAAGCCCCCTAATAAAATAATAAAGCCCCCCAAAATAAAAAAATGCCCTACCCTATTCTAAATTAAAAATTAACCAGCTATTTTACCAGCCCTTAAAAGGGCTTTTTGCGGGGCATGCCCCAAAGTAATCAGCTCTTTTGCCTGATACCACCCACCAACATTACAACCCACCACCCACATACCCCTACTCTAAACCCACCCAAACCCTCTTAAAAAACCTAACACTAAGCCCCAGAAGATCTCCCTACCTTGAGTCATCTTCACCCAGCCGGGCCGCACTCTTCCTCCAATCCGGGCGATGTCTTCATCCAAGCGGCAAAAAAGAAGTCTTCCATCGGGGCGATGTCTTCATCCAAGCGGCAAAGAAGAAGTCTTCCATCCCGGCGATGTCTTCATTCAAGTGGCAAAGAATAGGTCCTCCATCGGGGCACAGTTTTCCTCCAAGCGGCATCTTCAATCTTCTTTCTTCCGACCTCCGACGCGGAACATCCAACTGGCCCGACGACTGAAAGACGAATGAAGTTTCCTTTAAATGACGTCATCCAAGATGGCGTCCCTCAAATTCCGATTGGCTGATAGGATTCTATCAGCCAATCGGAATTAAGGTAAGAAAATCTGATTGGCTGATTCAATCAGCCAATCAGATTCAAGTTCAATCCGATTGGCTGATCCAATCAGCCAATCAGATTGAGCTTGCATTCTATTGGGTGATTGAAACAGCCAATAGAATGCGAGCTCAATCTGATTGGCTGATTTGATCAGCCAATCGGATTGAACTTGAATCTGATTGGCTGATTGAATCAGCCAATCAGATTTTCTTACCTTAATTCCGATTGGCTGATAGAATCCTATCAGCCAATCGGAATTCGAGGGATGCCATCTTGGATGACGTCATTTAAAGGAAACTTCATTCGTCTTTCGGTTGTTGGGCCAGCTGGATATTTCGCATCGGACGTCGGAAGAGAGAAGATTGAAGATGCCGCTTGGAGGAAAACTTTGCCACGATGGAGGACCTCTTCTTTGCCACTTGGATGAAGACATTGCTGGGATGGAAGACATCGCCAGATTGGATGAAGAGTTCGGCTCGGCTGGGTGAAGATGACTCAAGGTAGGGAGATCTTCTGGGGCTTAGTGTTAGGTTTTTTAAGGGGGTTTGAATGGGTTTAGAGTAGGGGTATGTGGGTAGTGGGTTTTAATGTTGGGGGTGGTATTGTGTTTTTTTTTACAAGCAAAAGAGCTGATTATCTTGGGGCATGGCCCGCAAAAAGCCCACAGCTGGTTAATTTTTAATTTAGAATAGGGTAGGGCATTTTTTTATTTTGGGGGGCTTTATTATTTTATTAGGGGGCTTAGAATATGTGTAATTAGATTAAAATTCTTGTAATCTTTTTTTATTTTTTGTAATTTAGTTTAGTGTATTTAATTGTATTTTAGTTTAGATATTTGTAGTTTATTTAATTTATTGATAGTGTAGGTGTATTTGTAACTTAGGTTAGGATTTATTTTACAGGTAATTGGTAATTATTTTAACAAGGTAGCTATTAAATAGTTATTAACTATTTAATAGCTATTGTACCTAGTTAAAATAAATACCAAGTTACCTTTAAAATAAATATAAACCCTAAAATAGCTACAATGTAATTATTAATTATATTGTAGCTATCTTAGGGTTTATTTTATAGGTAAATATTTAGATTTAAATAGGAATATTGTAATTAATAATATTAGATTTATTTTAATAAGAATTTAGTTAGGGGAGTTAGAGTTAGATAGGGTTAATATAGTTAGTATAGTTATTATATTATATATGCATTAACTATATTAACCCTAATATAATTAGGGTTAATATAGTTAAATATATATAATATAATAACTATATTAACTATATTACCCTAATATAATTAGGGTTAATATAGTTAATATATATATATATATAATATAATAACTATATTAACTATATTAACCCTAATATAATTAGGGTTAATATAGTTAATATAGGTGTCGGCAGTGTAGGGGGATTAGATTAGGGGGTTATATAGTTAATATAGGTGGCGGCGGTGTAGGGGGATTAGATTAGGGGGTAATACATTTATTATAGGTGGCGGCAGTATAGAGGGATTTAGATTATAGGCAAAAGAGCTGATTACTTTGGGGCAAAGCCCGCAAAAAGCCCTTTTAAGGGCTGGCAATAGAGCTGTTTACTTTGGGTTAATGCCACGCAAAAAACCCTTTTCAGGGCTATTTGTAGGGTTAGACTTAGGTTTAGTGGTAGGGATAGTTTAGTATTTTAGGGGTTAATTAATTTAATATAGGTGGAGGCGGTATAGTGGAATTAGATTAGGGGTTAATAATTTTAATATAGCTGGCGGCAGGGTAGGAGCTCACATTAGGGGGTAGTTCATGTAGGTGGTGGCGGTTTAAAGGGATCACATTAGGGGGTATTTAATGTAGGTGGCGGCGGTGTAAATGGCTCACATTAGGGGGTAGTTCATGTAGGTGGCAGCGGTGTAAGGGGTCCGGGAGCGGCGGTTTAGGGGTTAATAACTTTATTAGGTGCGGCAGGGTCTGGGAGCGGTGGTTTAGGGGTTAATACATTTATTATTAGGAGAGTGAAGGGGGATAGCGGATAGAGGGGTATACGTGTCGGGCTATGTTTGGGAGGCGTGTTAGACAGCACGGGAGATTTTATAACTTAGTCAGGTTTTGTAGGCGCCGGCAGTTTCTAAAGTGCCGTAAGTCACTGGCGACTCCAGAAATTTGTACTTACGCAGATTTCTGGACATCGCTGGTTAATCCGACTTACGGCACTTTAGCAATTGCCGGCGGGGTATATTGGATAGCTCAAGTTGCGAGCTGAAACTACGGGCGGCGGGGGTTCCCTCGCTTGCGCCGCAAACTACGATGTATATCGGATAGCGCCCCTGATGTCTTGTGTGCATTTATGTTTTCAAATTGATCATTCATTCAAGCATTTTTGGAGTTGATTGTTCACCCCAGAAAACACAACAAATTGGGGAAAACTGTGTACAGAAGTTTATCTAAAAAGAGATAAAAGTATGAAAAACATATTTCCAGTTAATAAAGGAAATGTGAAACATTTTGGTAGCCAATTAGGGCCGAATTTACATCAATTTGTGGTACACTACTTTAATGTAATGCCTATTTATTAAGGTCCATTCAGACAAGGTTATCACACAGGGAACCTTTTTCCACATCTTTGAGGCCTCCAAAGCAACACTGGCTGCTGGAATGTAACACTGCAGGGGATGCCTGTGCAGCACTGCCACCTGCTCTTACACAACCACTTTGATATGAGTTATCTTATTTGAATCTGTTTACAAACAAATCTATCCTCACTAACCACTGCTGTTTTGGCAAAATATCCATGTAATGTGATGGCCATTGTTTATTAATTATTTAATTTATATGTATTGCTATCTTGCAAGCTATTTCTTAATATTTCACTTGTATTACTTGATTTTAATTAGACACATTTGATGTGAAATCTTGCCCTGTGTATCAGTTTGGAAATACATTAATATTTTGAAGTGCTCTATAACAATGGTATTGTCTTGTATTGGTATTGCACTGCTCTTGCCTCAGCGTTGATACTTATTTTATATAGATTATAAAAATATGATCAGTGGTCACATGATGTTTGTTATTAATAATGGCCTAGATGGCAGGTGAAGCACTATTGATAGCTTAGAGTGTGATATCCATATTGTGAGCCTACTCTATAAGTATAGCACACTGTCACGTCAGGCTGAGTGGCATTGGATATCACATGATTTAATATCTAATTTAGCTAAAATCTACTATGAATAGATTTAGCTGCATTGTGAACAAACGCTGGAATGGGTGATGTCAACCCCTGCCTTTTGTCTCAACTACAGACTTGCAGAACAAAAGAAATAGACAGGACTTCTAAAAAGAAAAGAAAACATTGGTCCCAGACTATAAGAGACAATGTCACATCTCAAGAGCCTTTGATCATGGTCTCAGAAGAGAGGTAATGTCTAATGAATTATTGTTGTATAGTCTTCTCATATTAAAATCTCTAAATTAGTTTAGCCTTTTAAGCTCATAACTCCACATGGGGTCTATACATGGGCCTGATAATTAACCAAGCCTGGATGCATCCTGGGATGTTGGAGACAAAATTCTCTACATAAGTCAGATATCCAAACAAAATTCTGAAGGTATAGTAATTAGCACAGGCCTGTTAATTACCCCTGAACCTCAGATACACAAAGAATCTGAACTCAAGTTTACCTACAGACATATGGGAAGTTGAAAGCTTAAAAACCTAGATTTCAAAATATCTTAACTAGTGATGTCGCAAACCTAAAATTTTCAGTTCGCGAACGGTGAACGCGAACTTCCGCGAACCGGCCGAACCGCCATAGACTTTAATAGGCAGGTGAATTTTAAAACCCACAGGGACTCTTTCTGGCCACAATAGTGATGGAAAAGTTGTTTCAAGAGGACTAACACCTGGACTGTGGCATGCCGGAGGGGGATCCATGGCAAAACTCACATGGAAAATTACATAGTTGATGCAGAGTCTGGTTTTAATCCATAAAGGGCATAAATCACCTACCATTCCTAAATTGTTTGGAATAACATGCTTTAAAACATCAGATATGATGTTGTATCAATCAGGTAGTGTAAGCGTTACGCCCGCTTCAGAGTGACAGACCAAACTCCCCGTTTAACGCACCGCAAACAGTCCATTTGCACAACCGCAAACTCCCCATTTGCACAAGGTTGGACCTGAGCTCTGCAATGACGGCATTCTGGTGGTGGCAACAGCATGCGTTGATTGGTGTGCTGTCTGGCTGACCCCGAGTGCCGATGCATGCTGTCTGACTGTGCCACTAGCTCCTTGCGACGACCTCCCCCTGCTTCCAACTCGTCTCCACCTCCTCTCTGTCTCCCCATTTGAACTTTCCCCCTGTTCTTCTTCTCTTCTAGCGGGCACCCACATGACATCCACGAACGCATCGTCATCATCAACCGCTTCACTTGAATCTGACAACTCAGCAAAGGAAGCAGCAGCGGGTACAACATCATCATCATCACAAGTACGTCCATGTGTAATGCTGCCTGACTGAGACATATCCCTGTTATTTCCATCCTCTGGCAATAATGGTTGCGCATCACTCATTTCTTCCAACTGATGTGTAAATAACTCCTCTGACAGATCAAGTGAAGCGGCTGTGGTTCTAGTGTTGGTGGCAGGCGGGAGAGTGATAACTTGAGAGGTGCCCGAAGCTAAGCTGGAGGAGGATGGTGCGTCAAGGTTCCGAGCGGAAGCTGTAGAAGATCGGGTGTCCTGTGTTAGCCAGTCAACTATGTCCTCAGAACTTTTTGAGTTCAGGGTACGTGGCCTCTGAACACTGGGCATTATTCTAGGGCCAAAGGGAATCACAGCACCACGACCACGACGGCCCCTGCGGGGTGGCCTGCCTCTGCCTGTCATTTTTTTTCGATTAGTGGTACTATGCATGCAAGCTACTGTGACAGATATGAGTGGCACTGTGCACTTGCAGAAGTTGGCAGAGTAGACGCTGTAGGCCTGACACACACGCTTGCAGACAACTAACTGCTATTCAATCTATTACAGTCAAAATTGTATTTTTTTTTAATTGTATTTTTTTTTTTAAATGTACACTACTGTTACACCAGATATGAGTTCCACTGGTGTGACACTGTGCCCTGGCAGTCCCTGAAATGCACACGTGTGAAGGAAACTGACTGCTATTATTTCACAGTCAAATTTCTAGTTTTTTTTTTAATGTACACTACTGTTACACCATATATGAGTTGCACTGGTGTGACACTGTGCCCTGGCGGGCCCTGAAATGCACACGTGTGAAGGAAACTGACTGCTATTATTTCACAGTCAAATTTCTAGTTTTTTTTAACCCCTTAATGACCGAGGACGTACACCATACGTCCTCAGAAAAAATACAGTTAACGCCTGAGGACATATGGCGTACGTCCTCGGTTTGGAAATCAGCTGGAAGCGATCCTGATTGCTTCCAGCTGCTTTTCGGTTATTGCAGGATGCCTCAATATCGAGGCATCCTGCAATAAAAAATGTTACCCCTCTAGTGCAGAGAGAGCCACTCTGTGGCCCTCTCTGCACCGGGCATCGATGGCCACATTCGTTGGTGGGTGGGAGCTGAAGTGGGAGGCGGGTGGGCGGCCATCGATGTGGTCCTTGTCATAGAGGGGGGTGGGATCGCTGGGGATGAGCGCATGCACGGGAGGAGGCAGGCGGGCGCGTGCACGGGGAGGGAGCGGGTGGGAATCGCTACACTACAGAAAAAAATGTTTTTATAAGTGAGACAAAGGGGTGCAAAATATTTAGTACTTGGAAATCTAAGTGATCTGGGAGCGAGTGGGGGAAAGCTACACTGCAGAAAAATTAAATAAAAATAAAGAAAAACCCATTTTATTTGCAAACTGGGTACTGGCAGACAGCTGCCAGTACCCAATATGGCCCCCAATAAGGCAGAGGGGGATCAGGGAGGTTGGGGGCTAAGGGTGGATCCTACACAACAGCATATGTAAATATGCTAAAAATAAATATATATATATATATATATATATATATATATATATATATATATATATATATATATATATATATATATTAAAAAAAGGATACCTTTTATTTTAGTACTGGCAGACTTTCTGCCAGTACTTAAGATGGCAGGGACAATTGTGGGGTGGGGGAGGGAAGAGAGCTCTATGGGAGGGATCAGGGGGTCTGATGTGTCAGGTGGGAAGCTGATCTCTACACTAAAGCTAAAATTAACCCTGCAAGCTCCCTACAAGCTACCTAATTAACCCCTTCACTGCTGGGCATAATTCATGTGTTGTGCGCAGTTGCATTTAGTGGCCTTCTAACTACCAAAAAGCAATGCCAAAGCCATATATGTCTGCTATTTCTGAACAAAAAGGGATCCAAGAGAAGCATTTACAAGCATTTGTGCCATAATTGCACAAGCTGTTTGTAAATAATTTCAGTGAGAAACCTAAAGTTTGTGAAAAAGTTGACTATTTTTTTTTTATTTGATCGCATTTGGCGGTGAAATGGTGGCATGAAATATACCAAGATGGGCCTATATCAATACTTTGGGTTGTCTACTACACTAAAGCTAAAATTACCCCAAAAAGCTCCCTACATGCTCCCTAATTAACCCCTTCAATGCTGGACATAATACACATGTGGTGCGCAGTGGCATTTAGCGGCCTTCTAATTATCAAAAAGCAACATCAAAGCCATATATGTCTGCTATTTCTGAACAAAGGGGATCCCAGAGAAAAATGTACAACCATTTATGCCATAATTTCACAAGCTATTTGTAAATAATTTCAGTGAGAAACCTAAAGTTTGTGAAAACATTTGAGAAAAAGTGAACAATTTTTTTTATTTGATCGCATTTGGTGGTGAAATGGTGGCATGAAATATACCAAAATGGGCCTAGATCAATACTTTGGGATGTCTTCTAAAAATAAAAATATACACATGTCAATGGCTATTCAGGGATTCCTGACAGATATCAGTGTTCCAATGTAACTAGAGCTATTTTTGAAAAAAAAAATGGTTTGGAAATAGCAAAGTGCTACTTGTATTTATGGCCCTATAACTTGGAAAAAAAAGCAAAGAATATGTAAAAATTGGGTATTTCTAAACTCAGGACAAAATTTAGAAACTATTTGGCATGGATGTTTTTTGGTGGTTGTAGATGAGTAACAGATTTTAGTGGTCAAATTTAGAAAAAATTCGTTTTTTTCCATTTTTTCCTCATATTTTATAATTTTTTTTATAGTAAATTATAGGATATGATGAAAATAATGGTATCTTTAGAAAGTACATTTAATGGCGAGAAAAACGGTATATAATAATATGTGTGGGTACAGTAAACGAGTAAGAGGAAAATTACAGCTAAACACAAACACCGCAGAAATGTAAAAATAGCCCTGGTCCCAAATGGACAGAAAATGGAAAAGTGCTGTGGTCATTAAGGGGTTAATGTACACTACTGTTACACCAGATATGAGTTGCACTGGTGTGACACTGTGCCCTGGCAGGCACATGTGTAAAGGAAACTGACTGCTATTATTTCACAGTCAAAAAAGTGTTTTTTAAATGTACACTACTGTTACACCAGATATGAGTGGTGGCACTGGGCAAGTGGGCACAGTATACACTGTGAGCCTGACACATGCTGGCATGCAGGCAACTGCAATTAGATTACACAGGGAAAAAAAAAGCAGACTGATGTTCTAGCCCTAAAAAGGGCTATTTGGGGTGCTGTCCTTACAGCAGAGATCAGATGAGTCCTTCAGGACTGTAGTGGACACTGAATACACTCGCCTAGCTATCGATTTCCCTATTAAATCAGCAGCAGGGTCACTGTCCCTCCTCTCAATAAGAATGCAGCTTCCGAATTAATCTAAAATGGATGCTGTCCAGGAGGTGGGAGGGTCTGGGATGGAGGGTATGCTGCTGATTGGCTGGAATGTGTCTGCTGTCTGTGAGGTATAGGGTCAAAGTTTACTCAATGATGACGAATAGGGGGCGGACCGAACATCGCATATGTTCGCCCTTCGCAGCGAATGCGAACATGCTTGTTCACCGCAAACTATTCGCCGGCGAACTATTCGCGACATCACTAATCTTAACCTATGTACTTTTGATAACAAATTATCTACATAGTTCTTTGATAAATTAATTTATACGTAGAAAGTCATATAAATGATTTGTCTAGAATTTTCAAATTTATTTCAAATACTCAAATTATATATATATATATATATATATATATATATACATATACATATACATATACGAACCTGGGAGATGTGTCTAACGCATAATATACCTTTAAATCTAATAAGTGTAAATCCAATTGGTGCTGTAAATAACATCTTCTTGATTTTTCCAGGAGTATACTGTAGTGGTACACTCAGCAAGAGATATACAGATATGCAATATTTAAATTAATATGGAATAATAGTCCAGTATAGATATAATTATGTGAAATTACATCTGATTGCTGATCTCAAGGTATATATGTGATATTAAGATGATAACTGAGAAAGTAATGGAGTCCATGATGAAGATATTATAGTCCTTTTAAATCTTTTCATAGAAGATATGAATTTTAAGCACATTTTTAAGATATTATAAGTGGAGTATATTCATGTTTAATCTTGAAATACTCAGGGTAAATAGTATGACAATAATCCAATACACATGGAACATGTGGTTTGTTAATACTGGAAATTATAGTATATTGAATAAACATTAAGGTGAGATATTAAGATGTAGCAGTATTGATAATGAGACTGCATTTCAGGTTATCTGCTGCCCCCTCATGGATTAAAACTGGTATGCCAGCCAAACGAGTTGACTGAATAAACATATGCAAATCAAAATAAGTCAATTAGGGAGGCGTCTCCAAAATAACCAATCAGGGACAAGCTCGGTTAAGGGGCTATCAAAATCTTGTGGGAATGATTAGAAAAGAAAAGAAGGAGGGGCTATATATTTGATAAGCACCCACACACAGTAGACAAGGGACACACAGACTCAAAGAAGCATACATTTTGGAGAGCAAAATACACAGGCTTTGTGCCAAGTATATTCTCTGACATTTTGGGACACTTTATTGAACAAAGGAAGATTAACAATTTTGAGGCCTGTACCTTTGCACATAGTGGATCAATCCTTTTTAGATGACACACAAGAAATTCTGGAAACTGAATAATCATTTGGTTATGTTGTAGTGTATGGCAGTGAATATAATTTAATATTTTAAAGCAAATACATTAATTGCTGCTACAATTTAATTGAAACTGGCAAATTTAAAAGGGCACTTTGTATTTTAAGATTATGTTCATAATCCCGTGTAATCTAAAACTAATCATATTTAGTGCAAGTAATTAATTTGTTAGATAAAGGTATTTTGTATTTCATATCTCTAAGCCAGGCTTATTATTGTAAGTAAATCTCTTTGGTGTGTATTAAGTGATTTGCAGCTATATATATATATTTTAGAATTTGTCTTATTGTAGCTAAATAAGAGGATATTTCAGGTCAGACATATTGGCCTATACATTGGCCGCTTGCATTAATAATATATACAACCTCTGGTATTTTATTGTGGTATTTTAATGTGATTCATTGTGAGAAAAACTAGTTTTAAAGGTATATATTTTATGAACTTTGTAAAGAATATTAGAACAGCATAAGCATGTATAATTTGATTCATAATCTGGTCTCTACATAAATATATTGCAATATGTATATAAATTTTAACTAATCTAAATAATTTAGGAATACATATTAATTTCAATTGTTTCGTATATACATTTTAATTAGGAATTATTTTAAAGAATAATAATAAATACATTGTATTATAACCCTGGTATATACTAACAACACAACCTGGTATTACAAGTCAGTGGTAAAATATATTTACCAAAAAATGTTAACATGGCCCTAATTTTTATAGTGCAACCTCTACTCTCTATTCTATATTATCACTCTCATTACAAGTGGTTAGTTATGTGTTGCCCTCGATCACAAGACATAAGTGTTAGGGCTAGAATAAAAGTATCACAAACATGTAAAATATAATAAAATAAAGTTATTTACACACAGACATGCAAACATACACACACACAGAGACCTATACCGACAGCTGTTTTTTCATTCCTCCACTACGGAATACTTCAAGTTTCCACCACAATAAGAGACACTGAAACACAGGACTCTATATCAGAGCTGTTCTTTTCTTTCCCCACAACAGAACATTTGGAGTTTCTACGTGCTACAAGTGACACTGAAGCACAGGATTCTGCATAGCAGATGAGTATACATATTGATCAGTATACAGTTAAGATAATTGTCTTGTCTCTTTTTGCACCAACTGAACATTTATTGTTTATTGACTATTATGGAAGCTGACATTGCTTTTTTCTGAATATTATTTCATGGAGTCTTTTAAGACTAGGATATTGTCCAATTGGACTTCTCTGAATGACATTTTAAACAACAGTTACTTTTCAGCAGTGTAAATAAAGTGTTTTTTTTTTTTTAACTTTACTCTACTTATTCATATTTGTATAACAGTAGATACCAATCTACTACAGTGGGGATTATACATCCTATTTGTGCTTATTACATACCTCAAATTGATGAGGTTTAATCAGGTGAGCGCAATATACCTCACATCTTTATATCAAAGTATTGACAGTATTACACTATGATGTTTTTTTTCTAATATCTCGCTATAATCCTTTGGCTTTTGGCAATACCATCTTCCCCCTTGAGAGCGTTGTCTAAAACCACCTTTTGCGCACACACACACACATATATATATATATATATATATATATATATATATATATATATATATATATATATATATATATATATATATATATATATATATATATATATATATATATATATATATATATATATATATATATATATATATATATATAGTGTTGTGCTATACTTCTTGTCTGTATCTGTATCTTTTATAATTGGTGGTGCAAGAAGTAATTGTATTGCTAGCTAAAGTAAAAGATTAGATAAACTCTTTTTGTTAGAATAGGACACAAGTATGAATTAGCAGATTACACTTTCTATGCAAGTTAAAGAATACAAATATGCACTAACGACATTCAAGAATAAAAATTTACAAGTGTTGGAAGATTATAAAGAGAGATTTACTTTTCAACCTAGGAGGTCCTGGAGACAGGAGACACTAGATGCCAGTTTCTCACTATGGATAGTAGTTCTGACTCAGATTCAGACACACCTGGGTTGACAGATAACCCCACTTAACCTTCTGTATTATTGCAGCCTTTTTTAGGGGTAACCACATGGTCTGGACTTTGCAAAATGGACGAAGGCAACAACCAATGTGGGGGCTACAATAGTAATATCTCCACTCCAGAAGAACAAATTGATCAATTTAGGTGATCAAGAACTCTCTGAAGTGGAACACCAAGTATTAAATAAAGGCATATCATATATTCCTACAATGAGACTGAATCAATTTGATGTTTGTTTAGTCCTTCAAAAACTTAAGAGGGCTCTAAAATTGCAATATTTTTTTTATTCTATATCTTCAGAGGCACAGAGGAGTCCCTTTAGGGTGCCAAGTAATGTTGACCCTACACAGACTCATGTTAGCATTGGCCTATATGCAATTGGTTTCAAGGTATAAACAATCTCTCTTTGCCTCTAAAGTTTGATATCATTTGTCCCCTAAGAACTTGCCACCAACCCACAGATTATAATTTGCACAACTGAAAATGGTGTTGCAATAGTTCTTACAAATTATAGTGACTATAAGGAAGATGTTATATCTCAACTCAATGACCAGTAGGTATATAAGAGATTACATGGGGATCCGGGACTTATTTTTCAGGCTGAGATTAAACAGGTCCTACAGACTGGAGGATGAATGGATAGATAGAGCCACAATTGAGCGGTTGAATGTAAAATATCCTATTTTTTCAATTTTATAAACTATCCCGAAACAGCACAGTGACAGTCAATGATCACTAATGCATTCCTACATTCATGACTCTACAGATATGATCATGATAGTCACCTCTATTTCAAACTTGCTAGAGACAGATTGGCTTGTTACGATGAATGTTGCTAGCCTTTATAGAAAACTTCCCCATAAAGATGGATTATTAATTGTCAAAAAAGGTATTGTTGAGATATCCCTATACTGGACCTTTTGTGGAATTCCTTATAGACATATTAGAAATTTGTCTTTTCTACATTTATTTCAAGTTTGAATATTCCTTTTATCAACAACCTACAGGTACGCCAATGAAGTCCAAATGTTGCCCCATCATGTGCAAATGTATGTATGGAAGATTTTGAATAACATAACATGCGAGTATGACAATTTAAATATGCTATTGTATAAACTCTATATTCATGACATATTTTTGATTTAGAGAGGTACAGATAATGATCTCAAGAATTGGGTTAAACTCAGGGGCAGATTACAGGTGGAGAAGTATTTAACGCTCCTGCTTGAGTGTTAACTGCACTAGAAATAAGCTTTTTGCTTGTGTTGGTTTGTGTGTGTGTTATGAGTTAAAAGTAAACTCTTTGCACTTGCGCAAAAAAATTGGAAAAATACTCTTGATGTCAGATGGGTATATATGAGTTTCTGGACAGATATTTTGGTTCCTTACTACGCTGAGCATTCTGATTATTTTTTTATTTATTTGTGCTGAATAGGTGTGAGGCACTGATTGCCTATCAGATTTTTATTTTACTGGAGGGAGTGTCTGAGATAGCCTATTGGGTCTTTTACAGCCATATTTCATACATGTTAGGGTTGTTTTGTTTTTTACACTCAATACCTTCGTTTTTTTCCGATTTCATAGTTCTGGGGACATGGTTCATGAACGACTGTATTTTTGTCTTAGATTCTATGGTCTAGATTACTAGTTGTGCGTTAGCCTTAAAAAGCAGCCTTAAGAGGTCCTAACGCTGCTTTTAAACGCCCGCTGGTATTACGAGTCTTGAAGATACAGGTGTACCGCTCACTTTTTTGGCCAGACTCGGAAATACCACAAATCCACTTACGTCAATTGCGTATCCTATATTTTCAATGGGACTTGCATAGCACCGGTATTACGAGTCTGACCAAAAGTGAGCGGTAAACCCTTTCCTGTCAAGCCTGGTACCGCATTTAAAAGTCAGTAGCTAAGAGTTTTACACTACAACGCCGTAGCATAAAACTCTTAACTAAAGTGCTAAAAAGTACACTAACACCCATAAACTACCTATTAACCCCCAAACCGAGGCCCCCCACATCACAAACACTAAAATAAATATTTTAACCCCTAATCTGCTGAACGGACATCGCCGCCACTATAATAAATATATTAACACCTAAACCGCCGCACTCCAGCATCGCAAACACTATTTAAATATTATTAACCCCTAATCTGCTGGCCCTAACCTCACCGCCACCTACCTACATTTATTAACCCCTAATCTGCTGCTCCCAATGTCGCCGCCACTATAATAAAGTTATTAACCCCTAAACCTAAGTCTAACCCTAACCCTAACAAATATAATTTAAATAAATCTAAATAAAATTACCACAATTAACTAAATTATTACTATTTAAAACTAAATACTTACCAATAAAATAAACCATAAGCTAGCTACAATATAACTAATAGTTACATTGTAGCTAGTTTAGGGTTTATTTTTATTTTACAGGCAACTTTGTATTTATTTTAACTAGGTATAATAGTTATTAACTATTTAATAACTACCTAGCTAAAATAAAGACACATTTACCTGGGGGGCGTGTCTAACCACCGACTATGATGGCTGCCTTTTCTACAACGGCTGAACACTGAAGTCAATAAATCTGCTGTTTATTGCTTCCCTAAGTGCCAGTCCGAGTTTGCTTTTACGGGATTAGTGAAGGTAAATACCCGAACAACTGAGTGTGACACCAAATATTCATATCCTCAGCCTGGCAGACCACTAACGAGGAGATACGCAGCAGAGGCCTTCTAACGGCCTGAATCTACTCTCACCCCTCCATATTCCTGAAGTATCAGGCAATGCAGCTATATATGCTGTACTGAATGTGCTAAAGAACGAGCCTTTACTGTATGAGCTTCATTTTATGGCCATTACTTTTTTTTTGGTAACTGCATCAAGACCTGCTTTTCTAGTCTATAAACTGTCTAAGTCCTCCTCAACATAGCAGGAAGCCATGTTGCGTAGTGAAGAACCATGTGGAAGCAGCGCCGTACAGATTTGTGAACGTTTAGCTCTGTGGGAGCAGAGATTGGAACAGACGTTTGCAACACATTTTGAAAGTTTTGAACAGCAACTTCGCCAGGCTTTCATGACTATACCACCCAATGCTGATAAGCCACAGAATATTGAGTATTCTCCGTCATTAGCGATCACCTATGCCACTGATGTTTATGAGAGAGTGCCCGGAGATCGTGGGACTTATAAATCCCCTGATACATGGGAGGTAGCTGATGGCAGCAGAGTCGCGAGAGCCGCTTCTAAATCAGCAGGAGAGGAAACCAATATACAGGACACATACCGCTCAGGTGACATCCCGCAAGAACTAAAGACTTACCCCAGGATGGATGTCTCAAGACCCACTTATCTTCAGCCCTGTGGGGATTGACGGCTGCAGCGCTTAGTGTCCACGCAGAAGGAGATGCTGGTTTGCGCCACCGGCTCCAATGAGAGTGAGACCATAGCAAGCCCTCAGTATAGAGGCTGGCTAACAGCTCGTGAAGGGTGTCTGGTTTCACTCGCAGCATGTCAAAAATCCCTACTTCTGCAATCTACAGGGCAGATGCCAAGCACAGCTGTCTCTTCCCACCTCACTTGTGTTAATGATCAAGTCGCTCAATTGGGACAAGGCCCTTTACAAATATTCCTTACCGATACGATGATGCCCTCACAGGGGGAGAAAGCATTGCGACATCGACCCTTCCCTGCACGCACAGAACTTTTGGAGCTGAAGGTGAACTATAGTGTTTTCCCTCTGGATAAGTTGAGAGTTGGGGTGGGATAAATGAGTGATATTTCCTCCAAAAAAAAAAAAAAAAGACACCCCTAAATTTAACTTGAGCTGGGACAGTTTGTGAAGCTGGTCATTTCACTTTACAGTGAATTCTGCGGACTATGAAAACATTGCTTGCCATATCTCTTGTTAACAATATTTTAATCCCTGCAGTGTCTAGAATGAGGCAAAGAGCACATATAGAACGCTATTTAGGTTCCTGTAACAGGACCTTTTTTCTTTTATATAATTTCTGATGAACTCACGTATACAATGTTTATTCAGTAGATGTGCCATAATTCCGGGGATACATCTGAACTATGCACTGTGTTTAACAAAATCAAATACACGCAGGTGTGACCTTTGTTTGTTAGAGCCCACTTTATAGTAGATGATGTACCCAGGCAGAGTGGAGATCCACCTTTATAATCCCTGCAACCTCGCTTAATATCTACCCTTTCGCCATAATGTTATATTATGGTATTATACTATGAGCGGTTTCTTCTAGTCTGATCTGCAAACCTTATATTTGACTCATGCTGGTTAGTGAAGGGGTTGACTTAATAAATCCATCTCTGTGTCCCTACAGAAATTTATTACTGCTATCCTCAATCTATATTCAGCTGTATTTTTGCTAAGACATATGATTGACCTAATGTTGCTGCTACATCTATTTCCCCTGTCAGTCCCTTGCTCTCTTATTCAGAGTGACCCCTATTTACCATATGCGGGGACTCTTCCTTTGGTATTCCATTAGACCAGTTACTTACTGGGGACAGCTAATTTATATATATATATATATATATATATATATATACACACACTATAATATAAGTTGTTGTGTTTTAATAGTGTTCACTAGGTCCAAAAGTGGCCATACATTAATGTACAATATATGAAGCGCTACTGTTAATTTTAATATGCCTCTGAAACTGTATATATGCTAACAGGAACTTCATTTTGCATAAGAGCTTTCTTAATGTGCTCGTCAGCCTCCTTACAGAGAGCAAATACACTTACTATTTTATTAGCTCTTTAACTTTTCTCGGTCCATAAAAGGTACAAGGAAAGTTTAATTATAAGGTACAAATTGTGATGTGTTTATATATACTGTATAAGTTATACTCATGTGAATATATTATCTCCATAACTGATATAATTTCTGAAGGTCCATAAGTGGCCTTATATAATTATAATCCTCCTAATATCCATTCTGCTTACTATGCTGAAGGTCCAAAAGTGGCCTCACCTGCTGCAAGGAGGTAAGAAAAATAAAAGAAAATGAGGGTTGGAATTTGATTTATTCTGTTTTATGCTAAAGGTACTACTTATGTAGTGGGCTGTATTAATATATTTCACACTATCTTGTATTAGCTCCAATTATTATCTTGTATCTCACTATGTCACTATGGTCATGGAGTGCAATGACTGTTTACTTTCTCTTTGAAGATACATATGTATTTGTTTCTTTAACCCTCAATAAAAATCTTTAAAAAAAAAAAAAAAAAAAAAAGACACATTTACCTGTAAAATAAAACATAACCTAAGTTACAATTACACCTAACACTACACTACAATTAAATTAATTACCTAAATTAAATACAATTAATTACAATTAAATAAAATTATCTAAAGTACAAAAAAAACAAAAACTAAATTACAGAAAATAAAGAAATTACAAGATTTTTAAACTAATTACAAATTACCTACCCTACACTAAATTACAAATAGCCCTTAAAAGAGCTTTTTGTGAGGCATTGCCCCAAAGTAATCAGCTCTTTTACCTGAAAAAAAATTACAATTCCCCCCTAACATTAAAACCCACCACCCACACAACCAAACCTACTCTAAAACCCACCCAATCCCCCCTTAAAAAAACCCTAACCCCCTGAAGATCACCTTACCGGGAGACGTCTTCACCCAACCGGGTCGAAGTCCTCAACGAAGCCAGGAGAAGTCTTCATCCAAGTCGGGCGAAGTGGTCCTCCAGATGGGCAGAAGTCTTCATCCAGACGGCATCTTCTATCTTCATCCATCCGGCACGGAGGGGGTCCATCTTCAAGACATCCGACGTGGAGCATCCTCTTCTTTCCACAGCCTACGACTGAATGAAGGTTCCTTTAAATGACGTCATCCATGATGGCATCCCTTCAATTCCGATTGGCTGATAGAATTCTATCAGCCAATCGGAATTAAGGTAGAAAAAATCCTATTGACTGATGCAATCGGCCAATAGGATTGAGCTGGCATTCTATTGGCTGATTGGAACAGCCAATAGAATGCCATCTTAATCCTATTGGCTGATTGGATCAGCCAGTAGGATTGAACTTCAATCCTATTGGCTGATTGCATCAGCCAATAGGATTTTTTTCTACCTTAATTCCGATTGGTTGATAGAATTCTATCAGCCAATCGGAATTGAAGGGACGCCATCTTGGATGACGTCATTTAAAGGAACCTTCATTCAGTCGTCGGCAGTGGAAAGAAGAGGACCACTTTGTCCGGCTTGAATGAAAACTTCTCCCGGGTTCGTTGAGGACTTCGGCCCGTTTGGGTGAAGACGTCTCACGGTAAGGAGATCTTCAGGGTTTTAGTGTTATTTTTTTTAAGGAGATATTGGGTGGGTTTTAGAGTAGGGTTGGTTGTGTGGGTGGTTTTAATGTTGGGGGGAATTGTAATTTTTTTTTCAGGTAAAAGAGCTGATTACTTTGTGGCAATGCCCCGCAAAAGGCCCTTTTAAGGGCTATTTGTAATTTAGTGTAGGGTAGGGCTTTTTTTATTTGGGGGGGGCTTTTTTATTTTGTTAGGGGGATTAGATTAGGCATAATTAGTTTAAAAATCTTGTAATTTCTTTATTATTTTCTGTAATTTAGTGTTGTTTTTTTGTACTTTAGATAATTTTATTTAATTGTATTTAGTTTAGGTAATTAATTTAATTTTAGTGTAGTGTTAGGTGTAATTGTAACTTAAATTAGGTTTTATTTTACAGGTAAATTTGTCTTTATTTTAACTAAGCAGTTATTAAATAGTTAGTAACTATTTAATAACTATTCTACCTAGTTAAAATAAATACAAAGTTTTTAAATAGGAATTATTTAGTTAATTGTAGTAATTTTATTTAGATTAATTTTAATTATATTTAAGTTAGGGGTGTTAGGGTTAGACTTAGGTTTAGGGGTTAATAGTTTTATTATAGTGGCAGCGACGTTGGGGGAGGCAGATTAGGGGTTAATAAATGTAGGTAGGTTGCGGTGACATTGGGGGTGGCAGAGTATGGGTTAATAAATAAAATGTAGGTGTCGGGCGATGTTGGGGGCAGCAGATTAGCGGTTTATAAGTATAATGTAGGTGGCGGCGGTGTCCGAAACAGCAGATTAGGGGTTAATAATATAATGCCGGAGTCGGTGATGTCGGGGGCGGCAGATTAGGGGTTAATATGTGTAAGATTTGGGGTGTTTAGACTCGGGGTTCATGTTAAGGTGTTAGGTGTAGACATAAATGTATTTTCCCCATAGGAATAATCAATGGGGCTGCGTTAGGAGCTTTACGCTGCTTTTTTGCAGGTGTTAGTTTTTTTTTTCATCCGGCTCTCACCCATTGATTCCTATGGGGAAATCGTGCACCAGCACGTTTTACCAGCTCACTGCTAACGTAAGCAGCGCTGGTATTGAGGTGAGCTGTGGAGCAAAATTTTGCTATACGCTCATTTTTTTGCAGCTAACGCCGGGTTTGTAAAAACCCGTAATACCAGCGCTGTCTGTAAGTGAGTGGTGAGCATAAACTGCTCGTTAGCACCACACAGCCTCTAACGCGAAACTCGTAATATAGGCGAATGTATATAATACATGATGTTTTATACACTGTAGGATCAGCTAACTAGCTGTTATTTGCACATGCACTGTTGTAACCTTTTTGCACACGCTGTTTCCTGATTGGTAGACTGTAAGTAGGAGGGTCTATCTGGTTTGTACAAAGTTTTTTTTTTTTTTTTTTTAGTTTTTTTTACTAAATATTTTTTATTTGATTTTTCAAATAATGTAACATGAGAAATAGTTAACAAATGGAATTTTTATACAGCAAATATGTGTTTTAAAGATTACAACCAAATCGCATACGCGTGGTATTGTTGTTTATCTCTCTCTAGAACATGTGATATTATTAAGATCCTAAATCTTAAGGAGTGAGGTATCTATGTATAGATGGTCTGACATTGTCACACTCTTAAATAAATGCTTCATACTGTACTAGAACAGTTTTACAACCAAAAAAAATAACATTGAAATATAATCACTTTTGAAGAGATGGAATCTTCTATATTATATATGTAAGCCTGTAACTACATTGTTGACTCTAATTATTAATATAGTCAAGCATTTCAAATTAAAGGGAGCAGCTTACTAACCATCATAGTGACAAGGAAACACACTAACTTTGGAGATAAAGGGGAACACATGTCGATTGAAATATATATGACAATGAGATAAATCCAAAAAGTCTATAATGTCTAATTGTATATGTAAGCTCACTCCAATAATGTTAGCTCAGTATAGTTGATAATATAATGAACATTACAAAATGTACTTTGTATAAGTTTTATAATGCTCCCCTCCACATAAATTATGATGCTAAACTCTGAATAGTAATTTGATAAACTACCACAGATCATGAGAGAATAGCTTACCAATCAGTGCAATTACAAAGAAATATGCGTTTTGTGAGAGTGGAAATATGTGTCAACTAGTATATATATTTATTAGATATATTAAAGGGACACTGTAGTCAGAAATGATATGCAAATAAAATCGTAGTATAGTTTTAAAACTCTTATTTTCTAATGTACTTCATTTATTAAATATGTACCCTTTGGCCAATAATTTACTTAGAAATATTAATGGTTTCCCAACCTACTTGTATGTCAGCCGTTACGGATTACCAATCCGTGCTGACAACTGCAGTTGTAAGATGGCGTTTTTTCTGAACTAATGCGCGAGTTACCGCAGCGTCACAGGAAACGTCACCATCTGCAGTAGAATAAGGAAAGTAGAATCTATCAGCAGCAGTCGAGTGAGCTGCACAAATCACGTAAATACATAGCTTACAATTGCTTCCAGAATCGCCCTAGAGTAAACGAGCAAACTATACTTAAAATGAAAACTAGCAGGTACGCTCAGCACTTTTCCGGCCCAGCGTACCTGGTTTTCAATCCGCCACCCTGGAGGCAGCGGATCCCATAGGAATCAATGGGAGTCTGACCATAGCAAAAGTTCAGGTTCGCTGCTGCCAGACATCCCATTGATTCCTATGGGAAATGTCTACACCTAACACCCTAACATGTACTCCAAGTCTAAACACCCCTAATCTGCCCCCCTACACCGCCGCAACTAAATAAATGTATTACCCCCTAAACCGCCGCTCCCGGAGCCCACCGCAAGCTACATTATACATATTAACCCCTAATCTGCCACCCCCCTACACCGTCGCCACCTATAATAAATTTATTATCCCCTATCCTGGCCCACCTACACCGCCGCCACTGTAATAAAATGATTAACCCCTAAACCTAAGTCTAACACTAACCCTAACACCCCCCTAACTTAAATATTAATTAAATACATCTAAATAAATGTATCTCTTATTAGCTAAATGAATCCTATTTAAAACTAAATACTTACCTTTAAAATAAACCCTAATATAGCTACAATATAAATAATAATTATATTGTAGCTATCTTAGGATTTATTTTTATTTTACAGGCAACTTTCAATTTATTTTAACTAGGTACAATAGCTATTAAATAGTTATTAACTATTTAATAGCTTACCTAGCTAAAATAAAGAGAAATTTACCTGTAAAATAAATCCTAACCTAAGTTACAATTACACCTAACACTACACTATACTTTAATAAATGAATCCTATTTAAAACTAAATACTTACCTGTAAAATAAACTCTACGATAGCTACAATGTAATTAATAATTACATTGTAGCTATCTTAGGATTTATATTTATTTTACAGGTAACTTTGTATTTACTTTAGCTAGTTAGAATAGTTATTAAATAGTTATTAACTATTTAATAACTACCTAGCTAAAAGAAATACAAAATTACCTGTAAAATAAATCCTAACCTAAGTTACAATTAAACCTAACACTACACTATCATTAAATTAATTACCTACAAATAACTACGATTAAATTCAATTAAATAAACTAACTAAAGTACAAAAAATAAAAAAAGCTAAGTTACAAAAAATAAAAAAATAAGTTAAACATTTAACAAATATTACAACAATTTTAAGCTACTTACACCTAATCTAAGCCCCCTAATAAAATAACAAAGCCCCCCAAAATAAAAAAATTCCCTACCCTATTCTACATTAAAAAAGTTCAAAGCTCTTTTACCTTACCAGCCCTTAAAAGGGCCTTTTGCGGAGCATGCCCCAAAGAAAACTGCTCTTTTGCCTGTAAAAGAAAAATACAGCCCCCCCCCCCAACATTAAAACCCACCACCCACATACCCCTAATCTAACCCAAACCCCTCTTAAATAAACCTAACACTACCCCCTGAAGATCATCCTACCTTGAGTCGTGTTCAGCCAGCCGACCACGATGAAACCGAAGAGGAGATCCGGAGCGGCAGAAGTCATCATCCAAGGGGCGCTGAAGAAATCTTCCATCCGATGAAGTCATCATCCAGGCGGCGCTGAAGAAATCTTTGATCCAATAGAAGTCTAAATCCAGGCGGCGTCTTCAATCTTCATCCATCCTGAGCGGAGCAGAGCCATCTTCTGCTTGAATCTGATTGGCTGATTCAGTCAGCCAATCAGATTTTTCTACCTTAATTCCGATTGGCTGATAGAATCCTATCAGCCAATCGGAATTCGAGTGACGCCATCTTGGATGGCGTCACTTAAAGGTACCGTCATTCGTCGTTAGGAAGAAGAGGATGGATCCGCGTAGGCTCCTCTGAAGATGGCTCCGCTCAGGATGGATGAAGATTGAAGACGCCGCCTGGATGATGACTTCTATCGGATGGAAGATTTCTTCAGCGCCGCCTGGATGATGACTTCTGCCGCTCCGGATCTCCTCTTCGGTTCCATCGGTGGTCGGCTGGCTGAACACGACTCAAGGTAGGATGATCTTCAGGGGGGTAGTGTTAGGTTTATTTAAGGGGGGTGGCTGTATTTTTCTTTTACAGGCAAAAGAGCAGTTTTCTTTGGGGCATGCTCCGCAAAAGGCCCTTTTAAGGGCTGGTAAGGTAAAAGAGCTTTGAACTTTAATGTAGAATAGGGTAGGGCATTTTTTTTATTTTGGGGGCTTTGTTATTTTATTAGGGGGCTTAGATTAGGTGTAAGTAGCTTAAAATTGTTGTAATATGTTTTTAAATGTTTGTAACTTATTTTTTTAGTTTTTGTAACTTAGCTTTTTTTATTTTTTGTACTTTAGTTAGTTTATTTAATTGAATTTAATTGTAGTTATTTGTAGGTAATTAATTTAATGATAGTGTAGATAGACTAGCTAAAATAAATACAAAGTTACCTGTAAAATAAATATAAATCCTAAGATAGCTACAATGTAATTATAACTTAGGTTAGGATTTATTTTACAGGTAAATTTCTCTTTATTTTAGCTAGGTAAGCTATTAAATAGTTAATAACTATTTAATAGCTATTGTACCTAGTTAAAATAAATTGAAAGTTGCCTGTAAAATAAAAATAAATCCTAAAATAGCTACAATATAATTATTATTTATATTGTAGCTATATTAGGGTTTATTTTAAAGGTAAGTATTTAGTTTTAAATAGGATTCATTTAGCTAATAAGAGATACATTTATTTAAATGTATTTAATTAATATTTAAGTTAGGGGGGTGTTAGGGTTAGTGTTACACTTAGGTTTAGGGGTTAATCATTTTATTACAGTGGCGGCGGTGTAGGGGGGGCAGGATAGGGGTTAATAAATTTATTATAGGTAGCGACGGTGTAGGGGGGGACAGATTAGGGGTCAATATGTATAATGTAGCTTGCGGTGGGCTCCGGGAGCGGCGGTATAGGGGTTAACATATTTATTATAGTGGCGGTGGGTAATACATTTATTTAGTTGCGGCGGTATAGGGGGGCAGGATAGGGGTTACTAGGTATAATGTAGGTGGCGGTGGGCTCCGGGAGCGGCGGTTTAGGGGTTAATACATTTATAAGAGTTGTGGCGGGGTCTAGGAGCGGCGGTTTAGGGGTTAGTAACTTTATTTAGTTGCGGGGTTCTCCGGGGGCGCTGGTATAGGGGGTAGAACAGTGTAGTATAGTGTGGGTGCTTAGTGACAGCTTGTTTACATATAAACTGAACAAAATTTTTTTACTGCTTTAGATCTTTTTAATTGTAAACAGCCGTACAATATTTAGCTAGATATAAGACGTGTCAATGTTATCTAATACGTAGAAAGTCTGGATAACTGATTCAATAGATTTTCCCTCCAATGCACAAGCATAAAACTAACAGAGATGTGGGTAACTTCGGCTTCTACAATTACAAATGCGCATGCGCGATTTAGCTGAATTGACGCGCAGGCTTATTAGGAAGGGTTATGCTGGTAATGATATGCATAGGAGCGAAATGTTATTGGTCAATCATTTCATATACACACTATGCCGAAAACGATGGGCTGGGAAAGGTGACGTCATGACCGGGTAATATTTAGTTAAAATATAAGATTTGTAAGCTTCCTTTTATACAAAATATAGGTTAGTAGCTTTTAATAGATGATAATTATACAAAATATGGAACTATTGAGTAATGAAAAAAAGTAAAAAACAGTAATCCTTTAAGTGTCCATGATGCTCAAGTATGCTTTTAATTATATTATTGATGCTGAATAATAATTAGTGATATAATAATTAAATTGGGGTTATTAAGAGAGAAACCGCAGATAAATCGAAAACTTTTGAATACTTTTAATGGGGGGAGGGGTTTAACTGGGCAGCTAGATGAGATATGCTTTAGGTATGAATAATGTTTTGGGAAGCTCATATAAGGGGTGTAAATGAACTAAATACATACCCTGTAGAATAGTAAATAAGGACAGATTGTCATTGTTCTATTGGGGTGAAGGTAGCCGCACAGTCCTGTACAAACCTAGAATTTACGTCATTGCTTTTTTTTTTAGTTTTATTTGAGTAATTCCAAATATACATTCACATTGTAAATACATTATGATGCACCAAACAAAATAAAAACAACAAAAAAAGCAAAATGTATACATGTTTCTACATCTTGTAGGTACATAATTTTAGTCTAATGACATAAAATAAACTCAGTTAAAAATCAATACAATTGTTACTCACCAAACTTAAACATATTCTTAGCTTGTCATAACGAAGAGTCTCTAAACATCTCCTTAAATTCACAATCTTAGGCCTAGATTTAGAGTTTGGCGGTAGCCGTGAAAACCAGCGTTAGAGGCTCCTAACGCTGGTTTTAGGCTACCGCCGGTATTTGGAGTCAGTCAAAAAAGGGTCTAATGCTCACTTTTCAGCCGCGACTTTTCCATACCGCAGATCCCCTTACGTCAATTGCGTATCCTATCTTTTCAATGGGATCTTTCTAACTCTGGTATTTAGAGTCGTGTCTGAAGTGAGCGTTAGAATTCTAACGACAAAACTCCAGCCGCAGAAAAGTCAGTAGTTAAGAGCTTTCTGGGCCAACGCCAATTTATAAAGCTCTTAACTACTGTGCTCTAAAGTACACTAACACCCATAAACTACCTATGTACCCCTAAACTGAGGTCCCCCCACATCGCCGACACTCGATTAAATTTTTTTAACCCCTAATCTGCCGACCGCCACCTACATTATAGCTATGTACCCCTAATCTGCTGCCCCTAACACCGCCGACCCCTATATTATATTTATTAACCCCTAATCTGCCCTCCCTAACATCGCCGATAACTAACTTCAATTAACCCCTAATCTGCCGACCGAATCTCGCCGCTATTCTAATAAATGAATCCCATCAGCCAATCGGAATTCGAGGGACGCCATCTTGGATGACGTCCCTTAAAGGAACCGTCATTCGTCGGGAAGTCGTCGTCGGAAGAAGATGGGTCCACGGTGGAGGTCTTCAAGATGGAGCCGGTCCTCATCGGATGAAGATAGAAGATGCCGCTTGGAAGAAGATGGTTGCTGGTCCGGATCTACTCTTCTTCCCGGATAGGATGAAGACTTTGGAGCCTCTTCTGCACTTCTTCAGCCGTCGGATGATGGATGTGTAGCCCCCGCTTGGGCTTAGATGAAGATATCGGAGCCAGGACGGATCGGTGATACCTGGTATGGTGAAGATAAGGTAGGAAGATCTTCAGGGGCTTAGTGTTAGGTTTATTTAAGGGGGGTTTGGGTTAGATTAGGGGTATGTGGGTGGTGGGTTGTAATGTTGGGGGGGGGGGTATTGTATGTGTTTTTTTACAGGAAAAAGAGCTGAATTTCTTGGGGCATGCCCGCAAAGGGCCCTGTTCAGGGCTGGTAAGGTAAAAGAGCTTTGAACTTTAGTAATTTAGAATAGGGTAGGGCATTTTTTTTTATTTTGGGGGGCTTTGTTATTTTATTAGGGGGCTTAGAGTAGGTGTAATTAGTTTAAAATTGTTGTAATATTTTTCTTATGTTTGTAAATATTTTTTTATTTTTTGTAACTTAGTTAGTTTATTTCATTGTAGTTATTTGTAGGTATTGCATTTAATTAATTTATTGATAGTGTAGTGTTAGGTTTAATTGTAACTTAGGTTAGGATTTCTTTTACAGGTAATTTTGTAATTATTTTAACTATTTTAGCTATTAAATAGTTCTTAACTATTTAATAGCTATTGTACCTGGTTAAAATAAATACAAAGTTACCTGTAAAATAAATATAAATCCTAAAATAGCTATAATATAATTATAATTTATATTGTAGCTATATTAGGATTTATTTTACAGGTAAGTATTTAGCTTTAAATAGGAATAATTTATTTAATAAGAGTTAATTAATTTCGTTAGATTAAAATTATATTTAAGTTAGGGGGGTGTTAGTGTTAGGGTTAGACTTAGCTTTAGGTGTTAATACATTTATTAGAATAGCGGCAAGATTCGGTCGGCAGATTAGGAGTTAATAATTGAAGTTAGGTGTCGGCGATGTTAGGGAGGGCAGATTAGGGGTTAATAAATATAATATAGGGGTCTGCGGTGTTAGGGGCAGCAGATTAGGGATAATGTATGTAGCGGCGGTTTACGGAGCGGCAGATTAGGGGTTAAAAATAATATGCAGGGGTCAGCAATAGCGGGGGCAGCAGAATAGGGGTTAATAAGTGTAAGGTTAGGGGTGTTTAGACTCGGGGTACATGTTAGGGTGTTAGGTGCAGACGTAGGAAGTGTTTCCCCATAGACAACAATGGGGCTGCGTTAGGAGCTGAACGCGGCTTTTTTGCAGGTGTTAGGCTTTTTTCAGCTCAAACAGATCCATTGTTTCCTATGGGGGAATCGTGCACGAGCACATTTTTGAGGCTGGCCGCGTCCGTAAGCAACTCTGGTATCGAGAGTTGAAGTTGCGTTAAATATGTTCTACGCTCCTTTTTTGGAGCCTAATGCAGCCATTCTGAGGACTCTCAATACCAGAGTTATTTTAAAGGTGCGGCCAGAAAAAAGCCAGCGTTAGCTACGCGGGTCGTTACCGACAAAACTCTAAATCTAGCCGTTAATTTGTTGCATCGAGATTTTATGAAAATACCTTATTGTCATTTCTTACTAATGTCCATCTTGTGTTCTCATAAGGGTCCTAGACATATCAAGTATGAATTATTTTTATGTTCTGATACAATTATAACAATTCTATTATGCATACTCAAACTTCTTCTACAATCCAAAATTAAACATGACCTCTTTCTCATGCTTATTTAACAAAATTTAATTAAGTATGCAATATTTTGACTTGGTGTGTCTGGAGGGGGGAGGGGAAGGGAAAAAAAGGGTAAAGAAGAAGAGTTCCTACTTATTTACCCGTGCCCATTGCACTGGAAATCTACCTCTGTCAATATTATAGTACATAGTTTCAGAGTCCCTAAAAGGTTATACTATTTGCATTTGCAGCTCTTGTGAATAGGACAAAGTAACACACGGTGATCCATCAAAATATTATAGTATTTGACTGCATACTGTAGCACTATCTGATGCTGCATCGTTTTTATGAAAATACTAAAATAGGGCCATGCTTATTTTTGCAGTTCCTTAGAATTAGGTTCCTACTTACTAAAATCGTAGTATTTATTAAGCTATGGTTCTGTTGGATATCGGAACCTTTTTTAATAAATAAAATATCCTCTAATATCAATTTTATATTGTTTAAGAGAAACTGATTTAGCCAGAAGTTGACCTTACCCCAAAATTGATAGATATTTGGGCACTGCCACAAACAATGTATTAAATCCGCTTGCTCTGCCCCGCATTTTGGATATAATTCTTTCTTATTATACCATCTACTTAGTTTAGCTGGGGTAATATATAACATATTCATCATTTTAAAATTGGATTTCCGGGGCGTGCCCAAGCAGCGCCGGGAGAGGAAGCAAATCCAGAGACCTCCTGTTTGAGATCTATATTTCTTGAATTATATGAGGAATCAAATAGCACATTATCTTGAAAACTGCATATCTATCTGCATAAGTGTGTGCTGAATAAGTACATACCAAACTTTGAAACATCTACCCGGTTTATACCTGATAAACAACATAGAGGCCTACAGACGCAGAATCTTCATTACCCTCTCCCGGCGCGCCACACTCAGCAACTATTACTGAACAATTCTACCACTCGTAACAAATGGAGTCACAAGTTATAGCAGCACTCGCTGCAATTGGGTGCACCATGGATAGGCAATTTGACGACCTGAGGCAACAGATCTTCCTTCTCCAAAAGAGAGAACCTGATCCACTCACTTTTGATCCCAGCCAGTCGATTACTCACCCCAGTCCGAAAGCGGATGGTTCCGATAAATGGTTGTTACACCCGGCAGAGCTGCCTGAGACCCACTTGCCTTATGTACCTAGCGACTGCCTAGCCAAACACACAAACACAAACAGACTAATGAGGCCCAAACTCAAGTGATTCTCCTCACACCTTTAATTGGGAACAGCTTAGGAGATGCGGCTACACTCTTGAACTTGGCGGTGAGGCGGCCGATCATCACCGAGACAGACAATACAGATGAGCCCGACAATATGCTTGAGTCTAAGTCACTTTACATGCGAGCACAGCTAGTCTCCCTGCTAGCACTAATCGACCAGAATTCCGATTACAGAAAAGACCTCTCTCCTACATGCTATAACCCAGCCGTGGGCAGGCTACATCAGGAAGCACCACACCTCCTAGACCAACGCAAGTGCCTGAGGACTGGAGTGGGGTAATTTTGCCTCGCAATACTTGATAAAGTTCTTTATGGCACCTTTCTCATAAGGGTCTATACTGCCTGCTACGTGTACATAAGGATACTGGAGGGGGAGGTCTGACTGCTTACATGGCCTGCACGATAAGAGACTTTGGCTGAGGCCAGACCCCCAGAAGTTATAACCCCTCTCTACTTCACAAGTTTCTCAATAGTTATAGAGAGACAGTTGCATCCCACGATGTTTACTTATACTCCTTTCTATTTGTTACTTATTGTGGGTTTATATTTGAGTCTAAGCTTATTGGCTATACTGTTCCTGACTACTCTAGTTTATCTATAATTTACTTTTGATAATTAATATGTTTGAAATATTATAAGGCTATTGATACTAGTATATCTAATTTAGTTAACAACGCCATTTCAAAGGGAAATAAGTGTATTTGATGCTCTATATAAACTTAGTATTCTGACAGTTAGAACCTGTGTCTGAATCAGACAACACAATGCAGATTAGTCATATGAGTAGCACAATATTGTTTAGCTTAGACACTCTGTAGGTATTCATGGTTAGTATCAACGTAGAAATTACTCAGAGATTGATTCCCATGTATCAAACTAAGATGTTCCTTATTCTTTTCCTACATTGTTATACTAGCACATTTTTACTGTCTGCATATTTATGTCTTTATTACTGGGCTTGTAATGTCATGTGAGATTCTTAAGGCGCTCCTACTATATATGTTCAAAATGTCTACTCAGTATGGAAACAGCCCTCCTCATACAAATAAGTACACAAACTATATAATATGTCTCCACTAACTTACCCTGGCGTGGAGATCCACCATTTGTTTTTTTTTTTGCTATTGGTGTGCAGACGGTTTTAGTGTTAAGTCATTTTATATGGAACTAATCAGAGTCAATTTATCTTATGCTCTAGCTGATATATAACATTTGGCATACCCGACACTACTGGCAGAAACTTTGCTGACCGCTAAATAGGTTAGTCCTCACTTATGAAATGCCACGCTTTCCTTCCCCCTCTTCCCACATACCAGTCAGCTACCCACTCCTCCAGACAAATCTAGCTCATAGACAGACTTATAGAATGATCTCTTTTTAAGAGCCTATAATAACATCCATCTACCTATTTCCCTGACCTTTACTTGATTGCCCCGAGAAGATAGTTGTAACACTAGGTAACTTGATCCAGACTTCACAATGACCACAAGGGAACCCCTCCTGCTCACAAGCCTCACTGTTATATTTGCATTAATTAAATCCCATCACGCCCCCCACACCCGCACCCTTTCTTTTTCCCTTTTCTCACCTTACCCCCCCTCCCTCTCATCTCTTTAAAGTAGCTTTAACCTGCTGACCTTCCCCATCTTGCTATCTCAGATACTTGGTCCAAAAGTGGCCACTTCAAACGCCAATCTCCTCTATCAGTGTACATAAGTTTTTTGGGGTTCAAAAGTAACTCCCCTATTTCATAGAGGAACACATTACAGAAAATAAAATAACACAAAATGGAGGTTCATGAAGGCTGCCTATATAGATTTAATGTAATCTCTGATTTATCCATAACCTATTTGTATGTTAAATATTCTGTTATTCTTATTACATGGCATTTTATTTACGCTGTACTATCTCTAAAACCTCAATAAAAAAATATTATTAAAAAAAAAAAAAATTGGATTTCCTTCAAGAGGTGGATTTCCAAGTTTTCTCCACCAACTGAAAACTGACAGCTGTTCTCTAGACACCCCTGGTACCTTATTGTCCCATTTTTGCCACATTTGCTCACTATAAATATTTCCCTGGTACTCTGCCAACGCCTTACATAAAAATGTTATCGAATACTTCCCATTCACATATATTTTAATTACTGTATCTAATTTCCCTAAAGACCAAAAATTTACAGAATTTTCGCTGAAACTTTTAATAAATGTCTTGCTTGTAAATAAGCATAGAAAATTAGTTTTTGGAAAATCAAATTCTACCATTACTTCCGTAAATAATTTCATATTTCTAGAGCTATTTTTACATAGTCGATAGAGCCCTTTACGCTCCCAAACATTGAAAATGCCATTGCTCAAACCAGGGCCAAATTCTGGATTACCCACTAGAGGTAGGAACTCTGATTTCCTATAATCTGTCTGAATTTCTTTGCAAAGTTTTTGCCATGCACAAATAATCCATCTAAATATCTGCAGTTGCATTATATTACTAGGAAATGTATTGCTTGAGTAATGCAGTAGAGCATTCAGCATAATTGGTTGGACTAACTTACGGCTAGATTTAGAGTTTGGCGTTAGCCGTCAAAAGCAGCGTTAAGGGTCCTAGTGCTGCTTTTTACCGCCCGCTGGTATTTAGAGTCAGACAGGAAAGGGTCTAACACTCACTTCCTTACCGCGACTCCAGGCTACTGTAGATCCCCTTACGCTAATTGCGTATCCTATCTTTTCTATGAGATCTGCCTAACGCCGGTATTTGGAGTCTTGGAAGAAGTGAGCGGTAGACCCTCTACCGACAAGACTCCTACCGACAAAAAAAAAGTCAGTAGTTAAGAGCTTTATGGGCTAACGCGGGAATATAAATTTCTTAACTACTGTGCTACAAAGTACACTAACACCCATAAACTACCTATGTACCCCTAAACTGAGCCCCCCCCCCCCACATCGCTGCCACCATAATAAAAAAAATGTAACCCCTAATCTGCCGACCGGACACCGCCGCAACCTACATTATACCTATGAACACCTAATCTGCTGCCACTAACTTCGCCGACACCTATATTATATTTAATAACCACTAATGTGCCCCCCCAACGTCGCCGCTACCTAACTACAATTATTAACCCCTAATCTGCCGACCAGACCTCGTCGCCACTATAAATGTATTAACCCCTAAACTGCCGCACTTCCGCCTCGCAAACACTATAATAAATATTAACCCCTAATCTGCCCTCCCTAACATGGCCGCCACCTACCTACAATTATTAACCCCTAATCTCCCGCCCGCAACATCGCCGCTACTATAATAAAGTTATTAACCCCTAAACCTAACTCTAACCCTAGCACCCCCCTAACATAAATATAATTTAAATTAAACAAAATAATATTCCTAAAATTAAATAAATTATTCCTATTTAAAACTAAATACTTACCTATAAAATAAACCCTAATATAGCTACAATATAACTAATTACATTGTAGCTATTTTAGGATTTATATTTATTTTACAGGCAACTTTGTATTTATTTTAACTAGGTACAATAGCTATTAAATACTTATTAACTATTTAATAGCTACCTAGTTAAAATAACTACAAAAGTACCTGTAAAATAAATTGTAACCTAAGTTACAAATAAACCTAACACTACACTATCATTAAATTAATTAAATAAATTACCTACAATTAGCTAAACTAAAATACAATAAAATAAACTATTCTATAATACAAAAAAACAAACACTAAATTACAAAAAATAAAAAAATTACAAGAAGTTTAAACTAATTACACCTAATCTAAGCCCCCTAATAAAATAAATCCCCCCAAAATAAAAAATGCCCTACCCTATTCTAAACTACAAAAGTAATCCGCTCCTTTACCAGCCCTTAAAAGGGCTTTTTGCAGGGCATTGCCCCAAAGTAATCAGCTCTTTTACCTGAAAATGACAATACAATACCCCCCCAACATTACAACCCACCACCCACATACCCCTACTCTAACCCACCCAAACCCCCTTAAAAAAAAAAAAAAAAAAAAAACTATCGCTAACCCCCTAAAGATCATCCTACCTTGAGTTGTCTTCACCCAGCCGAGCCGAATTCTTCATCCAAGGTGCGCAGAGGAGGTCCTTCATCCGGTAGAAGTCTTCATCCAAGCGGGGCAAGAAGAGGTCCTCCATCCGGTAGAAGTCTTCATCCAGGCGGCGTCTTCAATCTTCATCCATCCGGAGCAGAGCGGAGCCATCTTCAACCGAGGACTTCCCGACGAATGAAGGTTCCTTTAAGGGACGTCATCCAAGATGGCGTCCCTTCAATTCCGATTGGCTGATAGAAAAAATCTGATTGGCTGATGCAATCAGATTGAAGTTCATTCCAATTGGCTGATCCAATCAGTTTAAATAAATACAAAGTTTCCTGTAAAATAAATATAAATCCTAAAATAGCTACAATGTAATTATTAGTTATATTGTAGCTATATTAGGGTTTATTTTTATAGGTAAGTATTTAGTTTTAAATAGGAATAATTTATTTAATTTTAGGAATATTATTTTGTTTAATTTAAATTATATTTATGTTAGGGGGATGTTAGGGTTAGAATTAGGTTTAGGGGTTAATAACTTTATTATAGTAGAGGCGATGTTGCAGGCGGGAGATTAGGGGTTAATAATTGTATTTAGGTGGCGGCGATGTTAGGTAGGGCAGATTAGGGGTTAATAAAATTTATTATAGTATTTGCGAGGCAGGAGTGAGGCAGTTTAGGGGT
This sequence comes from Bombina bombina, assembly GCF_027579735.1. Classification (NCBI taxonomy): domain Eukaryota; kingdom Metazoa; phylum Chordata; class Amphibia; order Anura; family Bombinatoridae; genus Bombina; species Bombina bombina. Next base: position 630,117,900 of record NC_069502.1, read on the forward strand.
TAATACATTTATTATAGTGGCGGCAAGGTCCGGTCGGCAGATTAGGGGTTAATAAGTGCAGTTAGGTAGCAGCGACATGGGGGGGGGCAGATTAGGGGGTAATAAATATAATATAGGTGTCGGCGGTGTTATGGGCAGCAGATTAGGGGTTCATAGGGATAATGTAGGTAGCTGCGGTGTCCAGAGCAGCAGATTAGGGGTTAATAGTATAATGCAGGTGTCAGCGATAGCGTCAGATTAGGGGTGTTTAGACTCGGGGTTCATGTTAGGTGTAGACTTAGAAAGTGTTTCCCCATAGGAAACAATGGGGCTGCGTTAGGAGCTGAACGCTGCTTTTTTGCAGGTTTTTTTTCAGCCCAAACTGCCCCTTTGTTTCCTATGGGGATATCGTGCACAAGCACGTTTTGCCAGCTTACTGCTACCGTAAGCAACGCTGGTATTGAGGGTTGAAGTGGAGCTAAATTATGTTCAACGCTCCCTTTTCTGAGCCAACGCAGCCACTGAGACAACTCTCAATACCAGCGTTGTTTAAAGGGTGCGCTGGGAAAAAAAAGCAGCGTTAGCTACGTGGGTCTTTACCGACAAAACTCTAAATCTAGGCGTTAGATTCTATATCAATAAAAGTAACAATCTTTTTCTGTTAGACAATCTACTGCAAATTTAGATAATGTAGACCAGTTATAATATTTTATGTTTGAGAGGGCAAGGCCCCCATTCTTTTTAGGGAGTGTCAACTTCTGGATAGCCAGCCTCGGTTTTTTGCCAGACCATACAAAGTTAGAGCATATTTTATAATAAGCCAAAATATCCTTATTGGTCAGCAAAATAGGTATATTCTGTAATATATATAAAAGTGTTGGGAAAAGTATAGTTTTAATCAGAATAGCATGCTGTAAGAGATATTGGTAGAAACATCCACTTCTCTTTTTTATTCCTACACTCCATAAGGAAATTAGGCACATTTTGATTGTACCAACATTTAGGGTTTTTGCTTAATTTTATTCCGAGATAATTTATATATGAAACCTCCCTGAAAGGTTGTTGTCTCTGTACTACTTCAGATAATTTACAAATCCATAATAGTTCGAATTTTCCAGTATTGATTCTATAACCAGAAAAGGAACTATAAAAAATGTAATAAGTTGTACCAATTGTGGAATATATTATTATATAATAGAATATCATCTGCATATAGAGACAGCACTCGATAGCAATATCGGGTTACGGTTTGAGGGCCAAAATAAAAAGAAGTGGCGAGAGTGGGCATCCCTGTCTGGAGCCCCTCTCCAATGTGATTTTATCTGAAATATCTCCATTAACTAGGATATAGGATCTTCGAATAAATCATGTTAATATAATTATAAAAATGTCCTGTTAAACTGAAGCCTTCCAATGTGGTAAATAAATGATCCCATGAAACATAAGTGAACACTTTTTCCGTGTCAATAGTCAATAAGGCAAGATCTCTTTGCTCCTTTTTTTTATCTCCAACTTTACTTGCATAATAATCTAATTAGCACAAATTTTTGATTGGGATACGCCCTGACATGTATCCCACCTGATCACTATGTATGAGTTGCTCTAAACATTTTTTAAGTTCATTTGCTGTAATAGAGGATAATAACTTATAATCTTGATTTAGTAATGATATGGGTCTATATGAGGCGCAACATTCTGGATCTTTACCTAACTTATGTATTAAGGTAATATTTGCAACTGAAAAATAGGGAGACTTCAAATTATTAACCACATAGTATTCATTGAATAATTGGAGCAATATTGGTGTTATCTAATCTTTTCATTTTTTATAAAATTCCACCGGAAGATGGTCCGGGCAAGGGGCCCTATTTGCTTTTGCCCTTTTAATTGCTACTATTAATTCTTCTATTTTTATTGGTTCATTTAGGGCTTCCAAGTCCCTCTTAGATACTCTGGGGAGCTTTAATTTTTGCCAAAACTCGTTTTAATTTACCTTATTGACCTGGTCTTTAGCATATACTTTTTCATAAAATTCAAAGAAAGATTGTCTAATATTTTATTGTTGTACACTCTTCCCTTATCACTTTTAATTGCTGCAATCATAATTTTTTTACTTCTATTTTTTGTTAATCTAGCCAAATATTTTGCTGAGATTCCATTCTGTCCCGCAAATAAAGCTTTCAATTTCACCTCTTTTCTAGCCATATTCTGCTTTAAATAGATACCTATCTCACACTTTCCTTGCTTCTGGATATTTTCCCATAATTGCTGTGTTGAATTCTTAATATAAGCTTGGAAGGTGTTTTTGACCCAATTAGAAAGTTGTTCTTCCCTAAATAGCCTTTTCTTTTTCCACTTACATAAGAAAGCTTTCATTTCCCCTCTTAAAACTGATTTGGCCAATTCCCACAGAATTTACAGTTTATGTAGAAATTATTTATTCAAATCATAAAAACGCTCGCCACTTTCCTTGTAACCAATTTTTAAATTGTACATTGTGTAAAAGATATTTAGGAAAAAAAAAAAACTAGAGTTGTTTCTAACCTGATTAGTACTGAAGTTTCCTTCCAAATATATAATTGCATGATATCATATCATAATTCCCTTTATGTCTGTACTAATCTCCCATTAGATTACTAGAGATTAGGAACATATCTATTCTAGAAAATGTTTTAGATTCACAGGTATATTCTTTATCGTCTGGATGTTGAAACTTCCAAATGTTCTTCAACAATAATCTATGACAACATTTTTGTAGAACTCTAGCCTCTCTTCTTTTCCTTAATATTTAAGTAGAGCTCAATCAATCTAAAGAAGGGGACATTATCATGTTGAAATCTCCCGCAATCACTATGTTTTTCTTAGTGTAGTTAAAAAGTTTGCTACTCAACTTGTCCCAAAAACCATTATTCATTTGGTTTTGACCATAAATATTACATATTAACAACTGATAATTATGGATTTGGAGCTAAATTATCTGGAATCTACTATCTATATAATTTTCTTGAAAGTTAATTTTATATGTTAGTCATTTTTTTAACAGAATGGCTTTTCCTCTCTTCTTCCCCTCAAAAGGAGTGGCTATTACTTCTCCCGCCCATTTACATTTTAATTTGGCTGCTTACTGAGGTTTGAGATGTACTTCTTGAATTAAGGCCACATCTGGCCTATGTTTCCCCAATTGCTGTAAACTAACCTTCCCTAGACCTTATATTTTCTATTGGCCTGTTGGGCCATTCCTTTCCTTAAGTTTTACCAATATTCTGTTTATGACAGAATTCTGCCGCCTCTATAGTATTATTTAGAGTTAAAATTTTCACCATTCTTTTCCAGAACTAGCTTTGCTGCATATACCATTCTAAAATTTATGCCATTTTGAATAAGTCTGGAGAATAAGTATCTTTTCTATTACGTGAGGTCTCTATTGAGAAATCCTGAAAGATTAAAATTCTTTGCTGATCTATTGAAAAGTTGTTCATTTTACGATATGCCCTAAGAGGCCAATTTAACAAAGGTCTTGCGGACATGATCCGACAGTGCGGATCAGGTCCGCAAGACATTGCTGAATGCAGAGAGCAATACGCTCTCCGTATTCAGAATTGCACCAGCAGATCACAAGAGCTGCTGGTGCAACGCCACCCCCTGGAGACACGCAGCCAATCGGCTGCCAGCAAGGGGGATCAACCAACCAGATCATACTCAATCATTTTGAATTGTGGGGATTCCTGTCCGCCTCAACAGAGCAGGTGGACAAGGTTATGGAGCAGCGATCTTTAGACTAGACATGTGCATGGCGAAAAAATTCAGTTTGGTTCTGATCGATTCGGATTTTTTCGAATTTCGGATCGATTCGAAAAAATTTGAATCAATTCGGTTTGGATTCATTTCAGATTCGAATAAATTCGGCTGGATTCGGTTCGGAAATTCGGAATTTCGGTAAGTGTTAGGTGGGATGTGCCGTTTATTAGACTAGTATTATGTACTGTATATTAGGTGTAACCCATAGCAGAGTGATATAACCTAATATACTGTACAATACTAGTGTAATTCATGGCCATCCAAATCTACTGAATAAATCCGAACTAATTCGGATTTATTTGGTAGATTCGGCACTATTTTAATTCGGAAATTCGAATCGATCCGAATTTTACTAATTCAACCGAATTTCCAAACCGATCCGAAACGAATCGCACATTTCTACTTTAGACTGCTGCTTCATAACTGCTGTTTCTGGCGAGTCTGAAGGCTCGCCAGAAACACGGCCCTTCAAGCTCCACTCGGAGCTTGATAAATGGGCCTCTATGTATATTTAATTTGACTTGATATTTCAGAAATTTTTTCAGAAAAAAAACAGCTCTATTTTTCAGCGTACCATCTGGATTTTTCTGCATTAAACCTACCCTAGGTGCTCTCTCAATTTCTAATAGTAATTGATCTATGTGAAATCCTAATAGGGGTAATTTTTTTGCAGCGAAAGCAAGTAAGTTTTGATATTCTAATGCTTCCGGCATACCAATTTATTCTGAGGTTATTACGTCTAGCTCTATCCTCTGCTTCATCCAGTCCTACTTCCATTGTACTATTTTTTTTATCTTGCTCAATTGCTCTTGTTTGTTAGCTCTATCTTCAATATCAGAGATTCTGCTTTCCATTTCTATCATTCTTGTTGAAAATTGTCTAAATTCACTGGTTAGGGTAATCTCCAATTTTAACATTTCAAACTGTGACATGAACATTTCTGACATTTGTTTAAGTAATATTGTAGGCTCTCCTTGATTAGAGGCATATTCATGCCTTTCACTAGAATTATCTATACTAATATCACTTTGCTTACTTTTTTTTGTATCTTTCTGTTTGGGCAGCATTATGAGTTAATGTGATTTATCGTGAGTTATAAACCTTTCCATGTGCCACTTACAAGTGTTCCAGATATTTCAACAAATTATGTGCAAAAAAAAAAAAAAAAAAAAAAAGGGTTTTAAACAAAACTAAACATAAAGTATGAAAAATAAATGGGGAAATCAATGTATTTTGTGTAGCCTACCTTATACTAATAGACCAAGTCAATCACTAGTGAAATTTTCTTGTGTTTAGTGCAGTTATAATACCTGGAGTTAATTAAATCTGCCTTCTTTATTCTCTGCAAGTAAACCCTAGAGCTTATAAAAGTCTAGCAACTAATAACAATATGCTATCTATCTTTAATTTTGCTTTTTATATGCCATCTAAATTGTTCTCTAATACTCTTGATCATGCCTGAAATTTATAAATAATTTCTTAAGGGTCACGAAACCTTATATTTGAAAATCTAACTACACTTGTGTTTGGAGTTAACTAACATTCATTTAACCCTCTTCAGTATACAGTTCTCAGTTTAAGCAAATATCGCTCACATATACCATATTTTGTTTTCAAGTTGACTCCATTTTCCTTGAAAACTCCTGCAAACTCAAAGCAAAATATTATCGTACAATTTAATTTTTGAACCCCTATATTTGCTAGATAAATTTACCCAATTAAAATGAGGTATTTATAACATGTCTATTATCATTAATATATCAAAATCTCTGTCCTAGGAATTTTACGATTGATATAAATTCTGAGCGGCTTTACTCTAATTTAAGCGATTTTGTAAATAAATCTTAAGCAACTGAATACCTGTATATACAGCATATATCATAAAACAAATTTGCATTATCAATGAGCTACTATACCGTTAATCATTTAGAATATACAAATGTGCACATTTACAATATTATTATTGAATTTTCTGTTTGACCTGGTTTCTCCCCTGAAGTACAGATAAAACAAAAACTACTGCCCTATAGTCCAATTCTTAAACCCTTGTACTTAAGAAGTGACTTTATACACTTGAGTTCACTATATAAAAGACAAAACAAAGGGGCGCCTCATGTGTAGTATCATCAAATAAGCATAAAGCCACAGAAAAAAGCCAAATGGGTACTCACAAGGCTCTGGAGCACACCTATGTGCTTGTAGGGACAGGCTGCAGATTTTATCAGGTGTGACAGCTCACCCACAGAGGATATCAGTCATTAAATATTAGATGAGCACACTTATGTGCTAGTAGGAGCAAGCTGGCATATTATGGTAAGGTGTGTCAGCTCACCACCAAGGGACTTTTCCTTAGGATGCAATATCCAAAAGTGGCAGACTTCAGTGTGTTAGGTTCCACTCCAAGCAGGTGCAGGCAGGTAAAATCTCTCACAAGAGTATTTTTTAAAAATTAAAAAGTTCTATTTTTTAAAAAAAAATTAAAATACATATACAAAGGAGTGAACTAGGGGCATACAGTCAAGCCCCCTGTAAATACAACATGTTTCTCGGCTCATACGCCGTTTCCTCAGGCATATTTTTTACCCTGCTACTGTCCTGCTTTATATACCTACTATCTAGTAATAACTAACATTTTTCCTCTCTATCCTAAGGGCGTGTACCCTTAATTGGTAACCTTCAACACCTGACTGTTTCAGTGTTTGTTTGCAAAGGTATCAGTCTAGTGTGTTAAAATAAAACAAAGGTATAAAGCGAAAATCTATACAGCAATTCATATACAGCAATTCATATCCACCTAATAATTCTAAACAATAATCTCTAAACATGTGGAAACAATATAATCATGAATATAAAACATTCTTTCACATTCATATTATACAATGTATGATATATTTGCAGCATTTTTCCTACCATATACAGTTCATCATCAACAACACATTCCAAATTATTTTATATTTCAACATTTGTAATTCATAATTTATATCCCAAAAATTTTATATGATGTTAGTTTATTTGCTTGTATGTTAGTTTATTTCAACTGTCATTTGTTTGCACATTATGCATCGTTTAACAGACCTGGGACACACCCCTTGAAAAGTCGGTTGAATGTTGTTTGTCTCAAGGGGAGAGGTATAAAGGAAACATTTTATAGTGTTATGTTTTGTTTTCCTCTAAAGGGACACAATAGTGCACAAGGAAAATGCTCTAAAATGTTAGTGCGCTGTTGCTTATATATATCTATATGTGTAACCCCTGCAGAGGAGTTCAACAAATAGTAATCTTCAGTGCAGTAATGCATGACTGGGAGCTAGCATAAAGTGAGCCAATGGCAAGAGACATCTATGTGCAACCACCAATCAGCAGCTAGCTCACAGTAGTGCACAGCCGCTGCTGAACCTACATAGGTATGCACTTCAACCAAAGATGTCAAGTGAACAAAGTAAACTAGACAAAAAAGAATTTTTTTATTTTTTTTTAATCATTAGTTCAAAACTGCATGCTCTGTCTGACCCTGACATTTTATTTTGGCTTTCATGTCCCTTTAGTTTTAATTTCCTCATAATCCATATTAAAGGGACATGAAGCCCCAAATATTTATTTCATGATTCAGATTGAGCTTCTCACTGAAAATGTGCTACTGGAAATCAGTCATATCTTTTACTAGAAGCTTTTTTGCTAAGGGAGGTATATTGCAAAATGCTATTAAATTCTAAAGGTCTTTAAATAGAGAGTAGTTCAGAGATACACACATTGAAAATACTGGTGGAATCAATATTCCTGGTTTCCTTTGCTCTGACCAATTAGGCTCAGATTTAAAGGGACAGTCTACCTGAATTTGTTTATTGTTTTAAAAGACAGATAATCACTACATTACCCATGCCCCAGTCCTGCACAACCAACACTTTTATATCAAACTTATGTTCTGACCTAATAACCAATTTGTAGAATAATACTTAAGGAGCCTAGATATAAAGGTTATTTAAATCCAATATATAATTATCAGGAATTATTATTTGTTATAACTATATTTATCTATGCCTCAATGAACTATCTAAATATGCAATAAGGTGTCCTATAATGGACAATAAATCTTATACTAAAAATTGCTATGGTATAAATAAAATTGATATGACCAAAAGATCAATGTCTAAAAATATTATGCATCACAATGTACCCCTATATTTACCTTCTATAATAACCACTGATATAAGTGTAAAAAATAAATGTAATAAATAAATAAATGATACATCCTGTAAACATCTAAATCACTATAATAAACAACTCCAAAATAAGGTGTACTTGACATAACATAATAGTGATTAAATGTAGTGTAGAAGCATCTAAATGTGCTATATAAAAAAATATAGACAGATAAGTGAACTGCCTTATAGTGGTGAATGATAATCATTCCTGTACTGTGTATACTATGTAAGTAGTATTTTGATGTATAACAAAAAATTCTATATTATGTGTAAAGCTTATAGCAACTAATAAAATTAACCTATGTGATACAACTAGGAATATTTTAGTGCCTATTCATCAATAAATATATTCTAAACATGTGGGTGGCAAAAGAGTCATTGCAAACTATTCTAAGTAGTAATATATAACAAAAACCTATCTCAATTAATTACCATATCAGAAAGCATCTAGATCGATTACTTCATTTAAACCAGAGGGATACAATGTTTGGAATCTGTAAATCCAAAATGTCTCTCTCTGGCGTAACCAAGTGTATCTATTCACACCCGCTCTGGGGGCAATGTATTCAGAGGGATAATTCATGTTGTGAGCTTTTATATTTCTCCAATGCTCGCTCCACCTAGTTCGAATATTCCTGCACGTGCGGCCCAAATATTGCAGTCCGCTTTTGCACGTCAGCACATAGATTACATAACAGGTGCCACAGTCAATTCTGTTTTTTATGTCAATTATTTCTCCTGTGGTGTGGCATTTTATAGCTTTGCTCCCATGTGTGATATGCTTACACATGTGGCACCTGGCTTTATTGCATCTGTAGGTTCCTGTTCTCTCTTTATTGGCCTGATAAATTGGATTATGTAAATTCTTTTTCTTTGAAATGACCACTTTCCTTGGCGCAAGTTTCTGTTTAAGCGTGGGTGCTCTGTGAAATACTACTTTAGGATTTTTATTTTCTATGCTGTTTTTGAGAATAGGGTCTTTAAGAATGATAGGCCAATGTCTGTTTACAATTTGTCTAATTTGTTTGTGTTCTGAATTGTACTGTGTAATGAATATAGGGCCCTTAGGTTGTTTCTCATCTTTAGAAATATCATGCTCTTCTGACGCCAGCATAAGGATAACATTCCTATCTTCATTCCTAGCCTTCATATAGATACCAATAACTAAGTCTTTCGGATAGCCCTTTTCTTTAAATCTCTCAATTAGAATTTCAGATTGGTTATCATATAAGGCCATAGTGCTGCAGTTTCTTCTAATACGTCTGAACTGACTATAGGGGATGTTCGTCTTCCAGCTATTCAAATGATTCCTCGAGAAATGGAGGAAATTAGTACAAAGAAATAAAAATAAAATAAAAATAAGAATAGATCTCAAAATAGTGGGAATGCTAATCACTATCACCAAGTTGGGAATCAACAAAACAAACAGCATTTCATTGATCAAAGATCACATTTTAATTATGAAAATAATGCTCTTTCACATACTGGGAATAGTGATTGGAGAACACAAGAGTACCAACCATACAATAGCAATGGAATGCATAATAGACAGAATCATAATTGGAGACCTGTACACCAAGAAAAGGTTAACAGACAGCAAACTAATTACAACCAATCATATGAATATAACTCTCCTCCACATAAGAGACCAAATGAGAGAATACACCAGGCATCAAATGGTAGAAACAATTGGAGACATCAGGGTGACTATTATAGTCACCACGAAACCCCTCTGCCAAATAGATTTCATCCACCAGCTAATGATGGTAGTAACTCATCAGATAGAACATGTGAACCACGAACTATGCATGAAGAGAGACCCTCTACCTCAGCTGGAAATAATTTTTTAGGGGACAGACCCCTGGCCCCTTTATGGGACAAAACAAAATTAGCCCAAAACCACAAAAAAAGATCTTTCCGAAATGAGGGAGAAGAGGAAGAGGGCACACCCTCAAAAAAACAAAACTACAGAAACTAAAAGAAGGCATTTTTAACTTATCTTCACATGACCAATCTGACGATGAAATAAGAATTTTGGGTAGGGGACTATCTTATTGTCCCCCTCCCCAACCTAACATGTTTAATATTTTTGTTGATATTAATTCATTTACACGTAAATTATCACTACAAAGATATTTCGCGGCTAAGGAGCTTAGAAAACATAGACTGGAAGGGACACCCATACTAACTAATGAAATGAATCCTAGAAATTTAGAATTAGTAGTTTATACAGAAACAAATGATCTGGCTGATAATCTACTTGAACAGATAACACACACCACACTAGCACCATTATCCACCTTCAACCCCCCAGAGAAGAGGGTTCATATATTGACCTCTTCCAACAATTAGTATTAGATGATCTAACTAAAACATTCCAAAGTAAATCCTATAGAAAAGGAGCACGTAACATTAAACGGATTTGGCCCAATGAAGTACACGCCCTTAACAGCTTAATGAATGACAAAAACTTGGTGATACGCCAAGCTGACAAAGGCGGAGGAATAGTCCTTCAGGACTATGAGGATTATGTAATGGAGGCTAAACATATTGTATGTAACACTGAATATTACATTAAACTTAGAAGTGACCCAACACCGCTATATGGAAGAATTCTTAGGGATTTGATTTTAGAAGGGTTTGATAGGTATTCTTAATAAAAAAGAAAAATTATATTTACTACCTGACCATCCCAGTATCCCCTTCTATTATCTCCTCCCTAAGATACACAAAAATCGCACCAGACCACCTGGAAGACCTATCATTGCAGGGATAAATAGCCTAACAGATAAACTATCAGAATATATCGATCTCCAATTACAAAAGTATTTTATCAAACTACCTTCATACATTAGAGACACCACTGACCTGTTGAATAAATTAGCAATGATAAAGAAAAAAGGTGAACAATGTCTATGGATAACATGCAATGTTGGATCGTTGTATTCTAATATAAACCATCAGTTGGGTCTAGATGCTGTGGGAAGTTATCTTGAAGATGATATATACTTACCATTGAGGCAACAAGAGTTTATTCTAATGTGTATTGAATATATACTATCACATAACTATTTCCAGTTTTTAGATGACTATTACTTACAGATCAAAGGAACGGCCATGGGTACCAGATTCGCCCCCAGCTTCGCCAACTTATTTATGGGCAGATTTGAAGAAAGATACATTTATGCTTCTAGCTGGGTGGCGAATCTGATATTCTATGGCCATTACATAGATGATCTGATCTTCATATGGAATGGTACCTCAGAGAATGCAATATTATTTTTGGATAGTCTGAATTCAAACAATATGGGTATATCATTTACTCATAACATACAAAAAGAAACAATTGAATTTTTAGATGTAAATCTAAGGTGGACTTAAATGGGGGGTGTTGAGTCTTCCACCTATTTCAAGGAGGTAGATAGCAATAATTTCCTCCATTTCTCGAGTAATCATTTGAATAGCTGGAAGACCAACATCCCCTATAGTTAGTTCAGACGTATTAGAAGAAACTGCAGCACTATGGCCTTATATGATAACCAATCTGAAATTCTAATTGAGAGATTTAAAGAAAAGGGCTATCCGAAAGACTTAGTTATTGATAGCTATATGAAGGCTAGGAATGAAGATAGAAATGTTATCCTTATGCCGGGGTCAGAAGAGCATGATATTTCTAAAGATGAGAAACAACCTAAGGGCCTTATATTCATTACACAGTACAATTCAGAACACAAACAAATTAGACACATTTTAAACAGACATTGGCCTATCATTCTTAAAGACCCTATTCTCAAAAACAGCATAGAAAATAAAAATCCTAAAGTAGTATTTCACAGAGCACCCACGCTTAAACAGAAACTTGCGCCAAGTAAAGTGGTCATTTCAAAGAAAAAAAATATACATAATCCAATTTATCAGGCCAATAAAGAGAGAACAGGAACCTACAGATGCAATAAAGCCAGGTGCCACATGTGTAAGCATATCACACATGGGAGCAAAGCTATAAAATGCCACACCACAGGAGAAATAATTGACAAAAAAAAAAAACAGAATTGACTGTGGCACCTGTTATGTAATCTATGTGCTGACGTGCAAATGCAGACTGCAATATTTGGGCCTCACGTGCAGGAATATTCGAACTAGGTGGAGCGAGCATTGGAGAAATATAAAAGCTCACAGCATGAAACATAATATATCAAGACACAGCACAGCCCAACACAATGGTGACCACCAAACATATTGAATTACCCCTCTGGAATATATTGCCCCCAGAGCGGGTGTGAATAGATACACTCGGTTACGCCAGAGAGAGATATTTTGGATTTACAGATTCCAAACATTGTATCCCTCTGGTTTGAATGAAGTAATCGATCTAGCTGCTTTCTGATATGGTAATTAATTGAGATAGGTTTTTGTTATATATTACTACTTAGAATAGTTTGCAATGACTCTTTTGTCACCCACATGTTTAGAATATATTTATTGATGAATAGGCACTAAAATATTCCTAGATGTATCACATAGGTTAATTTTATTAGTTGCTATAAGCATTACACATAATATAGAATTTTTTGTTATACATCAAAATACTACTTACATAGAATACACAGTACAAGAATGATTATCATTCACCACTATAGGACAGTTCACTTATCTGTCTATATTTTTTTATATAGCACATTTAGATGCTTCTACACTACATTTAATCACTATTATGTTATGTCAAGTACACCTTATTTTGGAGTTGTTTATTATAGTGATTTAGATGTTTACAGGATGTATCATTTATTTATTTATTACATTTATTTTTTACACTTATATCAGTGGTTATTATGGAAGGTCCCAATACCTTTTTTACATATTTTTACACATTGATCTTTTGGTCATATCAATTTTATTTATACCATAGTAATTTTTAGTATAAGATTTATTGTCCATTATAGGACACCTTAATGCATATTTAGATAGTTCATTGAGGCATAGATAAATATAGTTATGACAAATAATAATTCCTGATAATTATATATTGGATTTAAATAACCTTAATATCAAGGTCCTTAAGTATTATTCTACAAATTGGTTATTAGGTCAGAACATAAGTTTGATATAAAAGTGTTGGTTGTGCAGGGCTGGGGCATGGGTAATGTAGTGATTATCTGTCTTTTAAAACAATAAACAAATTCAGGTAGACTGTCCCTTTAAATCTTTAAATTGGTCAGAGCAAAGGAAACCAGGGAATATTGATTCCACCAGGATTTTCAATGTGTGTATCTCTGAACTGCTCTCTATTTAAAGACCTTTAGAATTTAATAGCATTTTGCAATATACCTCCCTTAGCAAAAAAGCTTCTAGTAAAAGATATGACTGATTTCCAGTAGCACATTTTCAGTGACAAGCTCAATCTGAATCATGAAATAAATATTTGGGGCTTCATGTCCCTTTAATATGGATTATGAGGAAAGTAAAACTAAAGGGACATGAAAGCCAAAATAAAATGTCAGGGTCAGACAGAGCATGCAGTTTTGAACTAATGATTAAAATGTTTTATTTTTTTTCTAGTTTACTTTGTTCACTTGACATCTTTGGTTGAAGGGCATACCTATGTAGGTTCAGCAGTGGCTGTGCACTACTGTGAGCTAGCTGCTGATTGGTGGTTGCACATAGATGCCTCTTGCCATTGGCTCACTTTATGCTAGCTCCCAGTCATGCATTACTGCGCTGGAGATTACTATTTGTTGAACTCCTCTGCAGGGGTTACACATATAGATATATATAAGCAACAGCGCACTAACACTTTAGAGCATTTTCCTTGTGCACTATTGTGTCCCTTTAGAGGAAAACAAAACATAACACTATAAAATGTTTCCTTTATACCTCTCCCCTTGAGACAAACAACATTCAACAGACTTTTCAAGGGGTGTGTCCCAGGTCTGTTAAACGATGCATAATGTGCAAACAAATGACAGTTGAAATAAACTAACAAACAAGCAAATAAACTAACATCATATAAAATTTTGGGGATATACATTATGAATTACAAATGTTGAAATATAAAATAATTTGAAATATGTTGTTGATGATGAACTGTATATGGTAGGAAAAATGGTGCGAATATATCATACATTGTATAATATGAATGTGAAAGAATGTTTTATATTCATGATTACATTGTTTCCACATGTTTAGAGATTATTGTTTAGAATTATTAGGTGGATATGAATTGCTGTATATGAATTGCTGCATTGATTTTCACTTTATACCTTTGTTTTATTTTAACACACTAGACTGATACCTTTGCAAATAAACACTGAAACAGTCAGGTGTTGAAGGTTACCAATTAAGGGTACACGCCCTTAGGATAGAGAGGAAAAATGTTAGTTAGCACTAGATAGTAGGTATATAAAGCAGGACAGTAGCAGGGTAAAAAATATGCCTGAGGAAACGGCGTATGAGCTGAGAAACGCGTTGCATTTACAGGGGGCTTGACTGTATGCCCCTAGTTCACTCCTTTGTATATGTATTTTAATTTTTTTTTAATAAATAGAACTTTTTAATTTTTAAAAAATACTCTTGTGAGTGATTTTACCTGCCTGCACCTGCTTGGAGTGGAACCTAACACACTGAAGTCTGCCACTTTTGGATATTGCATCCTAAGGAAAAGTCCCTTGGTGGTGAGCTGAAACACCTTAACATAATATGCCAGCTTGCTCCTACTAGCACATAAGTGTGCTCATCTAATATTTAATGACTGATATCCTCTGTGGGTGAGCTGTCACACCTGATAAAATCTGCAGCCTGTCCCTACAAGCACATAGGTGTGCACCAGAGCCTTTTGAGTACCCATTTGGCTTTTTTCTGTTTCTTTATGCTTATTTGATGATACTACACATGAGGCGCCACTTTGTTTTGTCTTTTATATATCATCTCTGGACCATTGTTGGTGAGGAGGAGGCTGCCATCGTTGGGAAGAAAGATACACTTCTTAATCTGAAATTGAACTTTCCTTTAACATGCCAAATTGCTGGCAATTCTAACTGTATTTACATGCTTATATATCATTGAGGTTATCACTAGCTATTTATTAGCGCTCACACTTTTGTTATGTAGATACACTTGAGTTCAGGTGTTTATACCACAGTTGCTACCAACAGTAAAAGTCCAATCCCAGGAACTTTATAATTAAGCACAATTCTAAGCTGTTTTTTTCCTTCAGATTAGTAGATATTTTATAGGTCAATCCTCAGCACTTCAGCTCAGATGTTATAGCACAATTCTTAACAGCAGTACACAAAAAGTCCTGTCCCAGAGATTTTATAATTAAATGAACTTCTAAGCTGCTTTCCTCCAACTTAATGGGTGTTTTCTAGATCTACAGGACTTCAGCTCTTTTAAGCAAAAACTCAGGAATTGTAACACACTTATTGACAGCAGTACAAATGTCCTGTCTCAGGAGCTATATAATCAGGTAAACTTCTAAGCTGATTTCCTCCAACATAAAAAATATTTTCTAGATCAATCTTCAGCCTTTTAGCTCTTTTAAACACAAGCTCAGGTGTTTATAACACCGTTAATTTTGGCAGTACACATAAAGCCCTGATACAGTGGATATAAACAAAGAAGAAAACAAAAGCTATCCTGCTTTATTGCTCTATTATTCCTAAAAAAAATCAAGGCCACAAACAATGAAAATCGAATTATTAAGCTCTTCCCTCTGAGTTTCCTTTGAGCTGTGTATCAAACAACCAGATTTTATACTTGCAGTTTAGAGAGAGATTTTTCCTTGACCGTTCACATATTCCTCCTCTTTACTTTACTTGTTAGCGACCAACAGTGATTTAGAATATTCTCCATATAGCCTCAACTCTCAGCCGGCCTCAGAGATATTCAGGGGTGTGTTCCGTTCTCCTTCAACACACTCAGTTATACTTGAAAGCTGATTTTACATGTTGCTTATACCGCGACCACGCCACTTTAGGCCCACATCTTGCGCAAGGTCAGTCAGATCTCTCGGCTCTTACATATGGAATTTTGTCGATCTTCCTTGGTACAGTCCTCTGTACTATCCTCCGTTTACAGGATGGAAGTGGCTCAGCTTACCGGTCCCACATCCACACGTGGTATCTTTGCACTGCTTACAGACTCGAGCAACAGGGGTGAGATGTTTAGCGCTCTCTCTGCAATCCAAGTGCTGCGCCAACACACACATGCTGACTCCACCCCTATCGGACGCCGTCACCTCTTTGCTTCCTGTTTGTTTCCACAGCATGTCATTGCTAGTATCTTCTAAAACTATATACTCACAGGTTATCCTACTATTTTATAAATTAGCTACCTGAAGTTTCCACCTACATCTATCCAGGTCTCCTCCACATGTAAACAACATTAGAAGGTCATACTCCTCCTACCATCTGTAACTTAAGTTTTGCTCATCCAGAATGATCCTGTAAGTTAACAAGGAGGTAAATAAATGAATGAGCAAGACCCTTTCTAGGATCAAAAGACTTAAGTTTTTAACCCCGCTGTCCTGGCCGCTGACAGCACAGTGTCAAAACAAGAATTATAGCAAGATATGACCATTATTAGTAACCTATATGTGTAGCTATATAACACAAATCTAACAAACTAAATATGCAACAGCAAGTAGAGTTCACCTATTACATATACAGGAGGGAAATTAAACAATGACAATCTATATTTATATTGTACATTAGATAGAACAGTGGTAAGTGAAATTGGGTATTGCCATATTATTAAGATACCCATAATAACATTAAGACCAAAGGTCATCATACATTTGGGTATACCATATTAAGAGGTGAAGTAATTGAAAGAAAAGAGAAAAAAAATCTGTGCCATCATACAAAAAGGATCAATGAAAGACTGAATAGTAAGTTATATACTTAAAAGCCTCCAACAAGTAAAAATTGTCTACCAGTTCCCTTTAAGATGTTAACAAAGTGAGGGGGCAGTCATTGGTTGAATTGATCTTATACAAATCTCCCAATTCTATATGTGAATATATAAACAGAAAGGAACAGTTGATAGTAAATTAATTTCTTTTTATAGTTGAACAATAAAAACATTCAGGAACATATACAGATAATAACAACTAGAGTCCAATCAAATAGTCAGAGTCTCTGAATAGATGAATAGTGAAGGTGACCATCATCTTATACTAGACTGTAGAATTGGCCCCAGTCAGATTACAGAGCATTAATTACCCCACTCCGGTCTTTTCCAAAGTCCAATGATGTGTAGCAGCATTTTTCAGGCACAGGTGGGACCTTGTTTGGGCCATCAGGAAGCCTTCAACCCAAAAAGCTTTGCAGGGTGGAATTGCCGAGAAAAGAAATGTAGATATGCCAAGCATGGTGTCCTTCCTCCGATTACCCTTTAGAGATAATGTCCCCAGCGAGCGTAGCTCTCTTGACTTCTTGCGTGACTTTTGCCCCGGTGATGTGGTCCCAGCTTCAGTGAGATCTGCACAAGCTTCCAAAACCTCCACTGCCAATAGGCCCTGCGGATGAGACCTCACAGCAGAGGCAAGCTCATCTGAAAAGGGGTGTGCTGATCGGGATAGAAGCAGCCCTCCTGACTGGTTTTGAGCAGAGGCAGGAATGGAGATCAGGGGCTCACAGGGACAGCAATATCATAGGTCCTTAGTTAAGGTAGCATAGTGATTCTCCAGGAGATTACAGATGTCAGACAATAGCTTTGCCATATGACTCGACATGATGCATAAAAATCTCAGCACGGTGTAGATTCGGAATGATGTACTCACAGGGGGAGAAGTTAGTGCAATATTTGCTAAGCAGGCAATGTCATGCCCTTATAGGCCGCAGTTGCGTTGATCAAGAGGAAGAATTATTGCTCTTGCTATCGATGTGCCCATAGCATCAGTTGGTGATAGTAATTGCAAAAAAGTATTTTTTATAGCTGGATGCTTTATAAATTCTGAAGTAATATTTGATGAAAACATTTTCAGGAGCTTCAGAAAATGCAGACTGTCATGACTGTACCCAGCCACGCCCCCCCCCAGTTTATACACAGTTTGTTTGTCAGAGGAAGGGGTTCTTTTGCCCTGAAAGTCTTTTCTGCTGACTAAAGACCAGTGAGTGCTTTATTTGTGTTTTTGATCTTGTTTTTGATCCCGGTGAGAGTGCAACCACACTGTTTCTGTGCTATATCCCTGTGCAGTGCACCCACATCAAGGCTGTTTGAGCCTGAATTAGTCATCACTTTCTGTTCTTACACATGACTTTATATATCATAATGGCAGATAACGAGGGCAATACTACTGAGGCTGCCCTATCAGCAATCACAGCTCCCATAGAGGAATTATTCAAGGATATCTTTACTTTCACAGAGGAGGACACTGACACCATACGTTTAGGGTCAGTTGATGAACAAAAGATTGAAGAGACCACACAATCATTATTTAATTCACTAGCAAAACTCAAACAAAGGGAGATAGACCTAAATCTCCACGGGACTTACTTGTCAGATTATCATAAAAAACGTTTGATTCCTAGAGGCTTTCAGATCCCTACTATTGGGAGATCCAAATGTAAAGAAAGTGTATAGAGGACAGCGCCAAAGGTAAATGGTGTATACACGCTCATTTCATAAAAGAACAATAGCCTAACAGAATTGTTCAGAACTTGGGTTGCAAAAGTAGGAGTGAAGCAGTGCCTCAAAGTGAGGCTTAAGTATACTTAGGGGATAAATAATGCAGCGAATACAAGAATAAAAAAGACAAAACTAGTATATGTAGGGTGAAGAAAATATTATATGTTGGATTGTAATATATTGAATTATAGTCATGTAACCATTAAATGTACAATATATTGCAACAATAGTTGCAACAAAAGTTACTGATGCGGGGATGATGTTGTACCATAAATTATTTAATATATTAGAGCAAATTAAAGACAGGGTTGGTATTAAACCAATTAAAAATTATACGTATGAAACCAATACATTTCTGAAAGAGTCCCAGAAAAAAATGTGTGTGTTTAATCCCTAAAAAAAGGGAGTAAAAAATAGTCTCAAAGTCAATTCTTGAATAGAAATGTGTAAGGAATCCCAAAATGATATCCAAATGATTATCCTGATAAAGGCCTCGTTGTAGGCTGAAACATGTAGACAGCCGTTGTGAACGACATACCAGCCCGAGTTTTTGTATTTAAACTGGTTAGCAGATTCCTTATTTTAGCTACCTTATTGTGATTGTTTTGTGTAGTATTTTTGCTTCTTTTTTTCACAGGTTCCTCTATTACTTTTTCTTTTGATCTCAGCACCTGAACTGCACTCAGTCTACACATCGGACAGTTTTATATTTTGTCTGTAATATCTTTGGATTAGAACATATAAACAAGAACTTATAGCGTTCAAAAATCAAAGTTACAAACGGTCTCACAAGATTACACTTTCAAGAGTGTATATAGGTGGATGCTATCTCCTGATGAGAGGAGGACCTTTATACCAAGAAGGGACAGACGTTACAGCAAAAACGCTTTGAATACAGTTGATTCCAGCTCAGATGAGAGCTCTGACCTTGAGGTATACATGGCGACTGAGAATTCCAGTTCTGAATTTCGTCGTATCACCACTCACTCCAGGGGGAGCAGAGGGAACCAACAATGGAACAGTCAATCTGCAAATACAGCTACACTACCTCCAACATCAGAACATCCTACATAACAGCCTTCTTTAGGCATAGGCCGAGGCCGCACATGTGGAGGGTGGGCACTGCCCTCCGCCCCCACTGCAAAGAAGGTAGATGACATTGTATACAACATCAGCTCAAGGGTACTCACACCACCAGAGGTATCCCTCTTAAACAAGGGACTTTCCTTTGTACCTTCAACAGGTATGAATTCCGTCAACACTTTTTTGATTTGGAAGGAACCTGATACTGAAAGAATTTCCTCAGTCTGAAACTTCTGATCCATCACCCTTTAGAGTTAAAGGCACCTTTGACCTGAATACAAAAAAATCCCTCTATATCCACTTTAACTAACTTTCTGAAACAACAGATTTTTGAGAGAAAGAAGATCTCTTGGAATGACAACCTCTCCAAACAAGAGAGACTGATTATTGATACCTTAAGTATTGACAAATTCATAGTGATCAGACCTGCGGACAAAGGCAGTGCCGTGGTTATTATGGACCTATGTGACTACAGAGAAGAGGTGTTATGTCAACTGAATGATGATGATGATGATGATGATGTGTTTAAAGACGAGATTGACCGTAAACTTACAACATGGTGCCAATTGGAATCGATAGACCATGAATTGAAGTTTCTGAAACAAGATCATCCAATTACCCTGGTGTTATACACACTGTCGAAGGTACATAAAGATGCCTGCAAACCACCAGTCAGACCCATTGTTTCAGCAAGAGGGTCCCTTTTACAGCCATTGGCACAATTTGTGAATTTCCATCTTCAACCATGGGTTAAACAAATGGAGTCATTCATACAGGATTCATCATCCTTCATTAAATTGATCACACAACTCTCTAATATAGAAGCTACAGATCTCCTAGTGACACTTGACTTCTCCAGCTTGTATACAGTAATCCCACAAGATCTTGGGATTGCTACAGTCAGATGATGTCTCACACGTATCCCCTACGTGGGACCAATTGACAATGGATGAAGACTTATCGCCGCCTGGATGAAGACTTCTCGCTGCCTGGATGAGGATGGATGTCCGCACTTCAGAAACTGTGAGTGGCTCTTCGGGGGTTAGTGCTAGATTTTTTTTTTAGATTAGGGTTTTGGGCTTTAGGTATAAGAGCTGAATGCCCTTTTCAAGGCAATGTAAAAGAGCTGAATGCCCTTTTAAGGGCAATGCCCAAACAAATGCCCTTTTAATGGGTAGCTTAGTTTTTTTTTTAGAGTTAGGTTTTTTATTTTGGGGGGCTGGTTGATTTTACTGTTGGAGGGTCTTTGTATTTTTTTTTTTTACAGGTAAAAGAGCTGATTTCTTTAGGGCAATGCCCTACAAAAGGCCCTTTTAAGGGCTATTGGTAGTTTATTGTAGGCTATGTTTTTTTATTTGGGGGGCTTTTTAATTTTATAGGGCTATTAGATTAGGTGTAATTGTTTTTATTTTTGATAATTTTGCTTGTTATTTTTTGTAATTTAGTGTTTGTTATTTTTCGTAATTTTGTATTTTGTATTTTTTGTAAGTTTAGACCATTTTTTTTTAGTAGTGTTAGGTTTTTTGAAATGTGTAATATAGTTATTTTAATTTTGGTATAATAGTTTAGTATAATAGTTATGTTAGGTTAATTGTTGTCGGCGATGTCGGGGTGGCAGATAAGGGGTGTTTACATTTGGGGTTTATTTTAGGGTGTTAGGTTTAAATGTAACTTTTTTTTACATCAATGGGTTTGCGTTACAGAGCTTGTCATTCCACGCTTCAGGTGTTTTTTTTTTCTAACACTCTCTCTCCCCATTGATGTCTATAGGGGAAAGTGTGCACGAGCGCGTCAAAGCAGCCCTCTGCTTTTGTACACTATGGATCTTATCGCCAACATATCGTTCGCAACAAGAGGCTTTTCAGAAACTCATAATGACAGCGCTATGGAGGGTGAAATAATGCAACTTCTGATGCGTTTGTTGCACACCTTCTATAGCGCAAAACGTGTAATCTAGGGCAAAGTATATTAAACCCTAATCCACCATTAACCCACATCACAATAAACGTAATACATGTATTAACCCCTAATCCGCCATTAATCCACATCACAATAAACCTAATAAAACTATTAACCCCTAATCCACACAACACAATAATCCTAATAAATATATTAACCCCTAATCCGCCAAACCCCCACAACGCAAATAACTAGTTAAATTACTAAGCCTCTAACATAACACCCCCTAAATTAACCCCAATTACCTAAATTAAAAAATACTAAAATAAAATAGCTAACATTAATTAAAAATAAAAAAATAAAAAATTTAATTAATCTAAGATTACAAAAAATAAAAAAGTCTAACATTACATAAATTAATAAACCAAATTATCCAAAATAAAAATATTAAACCAAATCCCTATGAAAATAAAAAGCCCCCCAAAATGAAAACACCCCCTAATCTAATATTAAACTACCAATAGCCCTTAAAAGGGCCTTTTGTAGGGCATTGCTCTAAGTTAAACAGCTACTTTACCTTAAAAGTCCCCCCTCTAACAGTGAAACCCACCACCCAACAAACCCCCCAAAATAAAAAAATCTAACACTAAAAAATCCTAAAATACCCATTGCCCCTAAAGGGACATTTGTATGGGCATTGCCCTTAAAAGGGCATTCAGCTCTTTTTAAAAGTGCCCAATAAATCCCTAATCTACCTCCCCCCCAAAAAGAAAAAATCCTAACTCTAACCCCCAAATAGGTACTCACCATTACTGAAGTCCGGTGGAGAAGGTCCTGTTCCAGGCAGTGAAGTCTTCTTCCAAGCGGTCAACATCTTCTTCCAATCGGGGACCACTTCCTTCTTCATCCAGGACCAAGCTGGCACAGAGCAGAGATGAAAGTGGAGCAGGACCGGCGATTGCGGAGCCATGGAGTGTGGAGGATCCCCTTCATACGATTGATGCCGTACACTAAATAGTGAATTCAAGGTATGCATTTAAATATGGCATCCCTTACATTCCTATTGGCTGATTTGATTCTTCAAATTCAAATCAGCCAATAGGATGAGAGCTACTTAAATCCTATTGGCTGATTTGAACAGCCATTTATTAGGTAGTTTGTGATGTTGGGGTTGGCAGATTTAGGGGTTAATACTTTTACCAAGTAGATCGCAATGTGGGTGAATGGTGGATTAGGGCTTAATAGTTTAATTAGGCATAATGTGTTGTGGAGGGTTGTCAGTTTAGGGATAAATACATTTATTTTTAGTTCCGATGTGGGTTTTATAGCGGATATAGGAGTTTTACGTGTCGGGTTTATTTTTGGGAGGCGGGTTTGACTTTTATGGGAGATTTGATATATTTTTTTTATTTTCTTAGGCGCCAGCAGTATCTAAAGTGCTGTAAATCACTGGCGACTCCTGAAATTTGTATTTACGCTCATTTCAGGACATCACTAGTTTACCCGACTTATGGCACTTTATGAACTGCCAGCGCCGTATATGTGATACCCCGATGTGCGAGGTGAAATTATGGGTGGCGCATGTTACGGTGAAGCTTGCGCCACATATGTAATCTTGCCCTTTAACTTGGCAAAATGTATATATTTTTGGAAAGCACAATCTCCAAGGAATTTAAGCAAAGTAAAATCTAAACTAAAATAAATGACTGAGTGTTTTGCTGAATGCATTTTTTTAAAATTTGTGCATGAGCTTTATTCGATACTCTTTAGTAAGTTGATGGTAATTTAAATAGAAAAATAGAAGTCATTAATGCACTATTTCTTCTCATGTTCAAATGAAGAGGTAATTTTAATAAAACTGAGCAACATTCTCTCATTAGTAAGATGAAACTTGGTATTATAGTAGAGAAATAACAAAGTAATATATATTCTTCATATGGCAATTGTTATATTAAGCATATATTTAAACTGTAGGGAGTCTGTGTTCAAAGTAGTTCTGTTTACAAATTACAGTATACTTAAATGAAAAACAAACTTTACAAAAATATATTTAGTAAGTTAATTGCACTACAGTTATTACATTTAATTTATCTTTCAGTATGATAAAAATGCATATAGCTTTAATTATGGTTTTGGCAAAGAAATGCTTTTATTACAGAGACATAAAACCTTCCTTTTTTTCTTTCATCATATAGATAGAGCGTGCAATTTTAAATAACTTTTCAATTTATTTATATCTAATTTGTTTTAAATCTCATTGTGTCCTTTGTTGAAAATTAATCCTTGGTAGGCTCAGAAGCTGCTGATTGGTGGTAGAACAGATATGCTTCTTTTCATTGTCTTTCAGCTAGCTCCCAGTAGTGCATTACTGCTCATTCAACAAAGGATACCAAGAGAATTAAGCAAATTAGATAAAAGAAGTACATTTTAAAGTATTTTAAAAAATTTTATGATCTATCTGAATCTTAGTTTTCTCTGTTTTGTACTGTGCTATATGATGAAACAAGATGAAAAATTAATATTTCTGTAACATTAACATCTGTTAGCATTGGGATACGGTAATTTTTGTAACTAGATTTAGGGAATTAGTTGAGATAAGGAAGTTACTCTACAAGGGGCAGTAGAGATTACTGTATGTGTTGCAATACTAAGAGGTTTTCTTACATCAGGAACGCTCTTTATTTTTTGAGATGTTGATTACTATAATATGAATTTAGGGAGCCGAGTTTGGTCGCATCTTTTGCAGTTCTTTATCAAGGCCAACTCTTGACCCAGAGAGATAATTTGGGTATTTATAGAAAACTAAGTTGTAAAGTGTTCTCCATTTGTCTGCTTTCCATTTATCAATATTTTATCAGTTTTTGGGTCTTAAACATTTTAATATTGTTAGAATTAGAAGTTTATATTAAAGGGACACTGGACCCAAATTTTTTCTTTTGTGGTTCAGATAGAACATGAAATTTTAAGCAACTTTCTAAGTTACTCCTATTATCAAATTTTCTTTATTCTCTTGGTATCTTTATTTGAAATGCAAGAATGTAAGTTTAGATGCCGGCCCATTTTTGGTGAACAACCTAGGTTGTCCTTGCTGATTGGTGGATAAATTCATATACCAATAAAAAGTGCTGTCCAGAGGTCTGAACCAAAAAAAGCTTAGATGCCTTTTTTAAATAAAGATAGCAAGAGAATGAAAAAACATTGATAATAGTAGTAAATTAGAAAGTTGCTTAAAATCGCATGCTCTATCTGAATCACGAAAGAAAAAATTAGGGTTCAGTGTCCCTTTAAGGACCCAACTTCTCCTCTGGCGGACAGCAATCCGCTGCCTGCATTTACCATTGCACATGAGTGCTCCTGTGTACTTGCATGCAACCCTGCCCATGCACAGCCAATCATGCGTGGGCAGGAGCTGTCAATCTCCCCAGTCAGACGAGACAGAGGAGATTTAAATTCTCCACCAAATAGGTGGAGAACAGAGCAAGGAAGCAGTGGTCTGATGACTGCTGCTTGATAAATCCTGACTGCAAGTTCACTTGATAAATCAAGCCCTAAAGGAGGAAAAACCTATATGCTAAATCACATAAAAGTGATGCAACATAACTGACAAGAAAATACAGTATCTCCTGAACATCTCTATGTAAAAGAGAAAGATATTTAACCTCAACATTTCTTCAGTTCACAAAAGAAAATATTCTGTGAACAGTTATCCTTCAGCTACTGTCAGCTGCGTGTTGAAAATAATAAGCTTTATCAGTTCTGAGGTCACTTCTTGTTTTACTGTAAATTTATAATACACTCCCTTAAACTGAGGAGGGTAATAAGATGACTGTGTCTGCACATGTTACTTCCATGCTCCCTTGCAAATCCTGGGACTAGCATCCTGATTGGCTGTTTAAAGTCCCTTTATAATAGGATGTGGTTACTGAGGAAATTTTGAAGTAAAATTTCTTCCTTTTTTCCTTAGAGATGTTCAGATGATATATTCTTGTCAGCTTTTTACAGATATGCTACATCACTGTCAACGGCTTTAACATTTGAATATCTTGTTCCTTTAATATGCAAGAATCTTTGAGATGGATATTTGATTTTCTTTCCTTAAAATATTTATAGTTCCTTTAATTCTGTACCGTAAATCCCTATTTATTTATTTGCATGTCCCTCTCTTCTGGCCTGTTATTCGTTCCTCTTTCTTCCTTTCATTGTAAACCCTTTCCCCTGCCTAAATTTAGTTTATATTTTTCATCACCTGCTTTCTAGGAAGTTTTTCTCACTGATAACATTAAACACAATCTTTATCTCATTTTCCCTTTCCTATGTTTTATTGTTATCAGGTTTCCTCTTTTCTATATTCACCCATATTCTTCAAACATTGGTGTTGTATCTTTAATTAGTAACTCTGATTAATTGCACCATTCGTCTCAGTACAACACATTAATTTATCTTTTTGTTAGTGCTCCGACAAACAGGACATAAACAAGCAAATCAATTTCTCAGTTATGCTAGGTCTTTTAACATGTTTTAGAGTGGAAGTTTGTATCATAAGCTAAAAATATATCACTGTACCCTGCAAAATGATGAAACTAGACTTGTGCATGGCGGAAAAATTTGTTTTGGTTCATTTCGGACAGATTCATATTTTTTTGAATTTTGTTTTCAGATCGATTCAAATTCGTATACATTCGAATGTATTCATTTTGGATTAATTTGGATTTGAATAAATTTGGATGTTTTCAGATGTATTCAGTTCGAATTAGATTCGGAAATTCGGAAGTTTGCTATGTGTAAGGTGGGATGTGCTGTGTATTAGACTAGTATTATGTACTGTATATTAGGTGTAACCCATCTTAATCAACATAAGTACCAATCTCACAGGTACCAGCTATACAATATGCACAGAGCTAGCAGAGATATATAACCTAATATACAGTACATAATACCAGTGTAATACACAACACATCCCACCTAAGTACCAACCTCACAGGTACCAGCTACATAATGTGTCCTGCACAGAGCTAGCAGAGTGATATAACCTAATATACTGTACAATACTAGTGTAATTGTGATTAGTCCATGGCCATTCGAATGTAACGAATAAATCCAAACTAATTCGGATTTATTCATCACAAATGCATTCGGATTAGTTTAGTTTCATTCCTAAGGTAATTCGGAAATTCGAATCGATCCAAAGTTCCAAATTTGAGAAATTTGTCTGCATTTCGATTTGGAATGAAACGAAATGCACATGTCTAGATAAAATTATGTAAACCAAGTATACAAGAAAGCATACGATAAGTAACAAATTATGTTTAACAACCTCCAGGTATGAGTTATTGTAAACTTTTAAAGGGACATGAAACCCAATTTTTTTCTTTTATGATTCAGATAGAGAATACAATTTAAAAGAGCATTCCAATTTACTTATTTTATCTAATTTGCGTCATTCTTTAGGTATCCTTTGTTGAAGAAATAGCAATGCACATGGGTGAGCCAATAACACGAGGCATCTATGTGCAGCCCCCATTTAGCAGCTACTGAGCATATTTAGATATGATTTTCAACAAATAATATCAAGAGAAGGAAGCAAATTAGATAATTAGATAAAAAGTTGTTTAACTGCATGCTCTTTCTAAATTATGAAAAAAAAATTGTGGGTTTCATGTCCATTGAAGAGTGGGGAAATACTATTCAGAGAGGTCCAGAGTACAGTTTATTAAAAAACACAACAGAGTTATTAGTTAAAAACAAATTTCAAATCAGGTATATTTTTCCTTTTGTTTAAATTGCATTATAATCTATCAGAAACTTTACTATTTTAATTATGAAAACTACCTGAGGTTCAAATGCAATATTTCCAGAATTCCTGTATTTCATATATTTGCAATCATTAATTAACAACCAGATTCAAATATTTCATATGTGCCCAATTAATAGTTTAAAATGGTATTTTTTACATTATAATATCATTTTTTTTTTTTGCAGATTAATGATTTGATAAGATTTTGCTAAGTATGTCGTATGTCACATTTGGTGGGAGTGCCTGGTTAAGCAACTGTTTAATAAAGGAATCTTTTAGCGCCAATTTGGGGACTTGCCCCCTCTTTGCTTCGAGAGGCCAGCAAACACGGTTCATCGATTGTCCACTGTTACATGGAATTGAATAGAAGAAAAATCAATGTAAGAAATATCATATTATTAATGTTCTTTTAATTGGAATGGAACTTTGTCTAGAAGATTAATATATACAATATATTAAGGCAAAACATTTCCACTTTTATTTAAAAAAAAATATTCTATTTTCCTTGATATTGAATTATAAAAGGATGATTCCAACCCATTGTATGCTAGCTAAAAATAATAGCATATATCAGCTTAGATCTAGGCATATTTCTAGCCCAAAGCACTATATATTCTGCAATTCTGAATGCATGATTTTGAAGCATTAAAATAATGTTATTTCTACAGTCTACTTTAAAAAAAAAATCTGGACAGTTAAATAAAGAAATGCATCACACAACTAACATTTGCTTCTACTTTAGTACAATATATGTTAACAATGGACTCTGAATCATTATATATATATATATATATATATATATATATATATATACCTACAGTGTATATATATATATATATGTTCTATTTTTTTATTGCAATGAGGCATTTATTAAATTTTTATCTTTCACATGTTTTCGTAATAAAAAGTAAAAATATAATTTCTAAAGTTTCTGGTGTCTAATACGTTACTTTTAGTTGGTTTATAAATTTCTTCATAAAATTCCAGATATTGTTTTTAGTCTCTTATTTGCTTCTTCCTCTATGACAACCTCTTACTATTTGACCTTTCATGCTTCCTGTCTTCCAATGCATTTCCAGTTGCTTATCTTGCATTATATATTAGCAAACTAAAATTCAAAACCTTGACCTAACTTAGTTCCATGCTTCCAGCAAAAGTCCACTTTAAGCAGCAAAGGCATAGTCCAAGCTAAGGTTAAGTTTTCTAACCAGTCAGGTAAGGTACAAAACCAGCAAGTTAAAAAAAAAAAAAAATCACAAAGTCTAAGAAAAATTTCATTTTTTTTTTTTACAGCTTTTTATGATAATGATTGCTACAAACACACTCTCTAAATTTGGGTGGAAACTGTCCCCAGCCAGGGAACCTGCTCTTTATCCAAGGAAGCATTTGATGATAAAAGGGACAGTCTACTCCAGATTTTTTATTGTTTAAAATAACAGATAATCCCTTTATTACCCATTCTTCAGTTTTGCATAACCAACACTGTTATATTAATATACTTTTTACCTCTGTTGTTACCTTGTGTATAAGCTACTGCAGACTGACCCCTTATTTCAGTTCTTTTGACATACTTGCTTTTTAGCCAATCAGTGCTGACTCCTAGGTAACTCCACATGCATGAGCACAATGTTGTCTATATGGAATACATGAACAAACTCCCTCTAGCTGTAAAAAACTGTCACATGAATTCAGATAAGAAGCGGACTTCAAGGATTTAGAAATAAGCTTACCTAGGTTTAGCTTTCAACTAAGCATACCAAAAGAACAAAGCAAATTTGATGCTAAAAGTAAATTGGAAAGTTGTTTAAAATGACATGCCCTATCTGAATCATGAAAGTTTTATTTTGACTAGACTGACCCTTTAATATTACACAAGCCGATGCTTATGAAGCTCTGCCCCTTGCTCTCACAAAAAACAATTGCAAGAACAGGTCTTTATTATTATTAACCATTATTATTATGTTTGCACCAAAATTTAAAACCACTGCTGCATCTATTACACATTAAATACAGTGTAATTGTAATATTTAAAGAAACAGGTATGGGAAATGCTTGAGTCACAATTGTCCAGAGAAAGAAAGAAAAAAAAATCATCGTTGTGACATCAACATACCTAGATAAGAAAATCTTTTAATCTTTAAGACATTTTATGATATATTACATGCCTTACAATTTCCAAATGCTGGTACAAAAACCCAGAAGTCTTTCACTAAAACTATCCTGCTAGAGTAACATTCTTAATTTGATATATTTTCATCTTTAACTGCAACTGTTATGAGTTTCCTAAGGGAACTAAGCTTCAAATACATCTACAGTTATAGAAAACTGCATGAACTGATGACAGGTGACACAACTACATGATTTATTTTGACATGTATAAGGTGCTAAAGCGGGCAACTGTTTGCATGTGCTAGATATTTTGAACTGATATATTTTCTTAAAAAAATAAAATAATAATCTGTCTTAAAGTATATCAGTCTTAAAGGTACATTATACACCAATTTTCCTATAACTGCATGTAATAAACACAACTATTGAGAAGAATATGCACAGATACTGAAATAAAAATTCAGAATAAAATCTTTTAAAACTTACTTAGAATCTCCAAGTTTAGCACTGTTGATAAAAGTTAGGCTGGGACACCCAGTGAAAGAGGCTGGGAAATCAAGAAGGGCAGACACCCTTCCTCTGCACATCAAAAGACCCATTGCACAAACAGGAGCAAGCAGGACTCTGTAGACTTCAGTCTACATCTGATAATTTGGGGCTTGGTTAGGAGTCTGAAGATCAGCACAATGTTATTTAAAAATAAGCAAAGCCATACATTGTTACAAAAACACCCCCTGATGGGCTATATAAATGGATTATTTACAAAACATTTATGCAAAGAAAAATCTAGGGTTTAAATACTCAAAATATCAAACCATTTCTAACAAGATGTAAAGCCAACCATGGACTTGCTTATTTGCAATATATAATATAACAATTTATTTAGACATCAGTTCTTGTACATCAAGACCAAAATAAAATACTAATAAAAAAGATTTTTATTAGCTAAAATAAAATAAAAAATTGAACATGCAATGATTTACCTTATACTTTGATACCTTAATCTTACATCTCACTTTCTCACTATTGGTTTCTTCATATTTAATAAGTATTTGACAATGGTATACATTGAACTAAAGCTTTAAGGGATACAGTAAAGTCAAAATTAAGTTTTCATGATTTTTGATAGAGCAGGTCATTTTAAGCAGCATTCCAATTTACTCTTATTGTCTCATTTGCTCAATTCTCTAAGTACGCTTTGTTGAAAAGCATACTTAGGTAGGCTCAGGAGCAAGGATGTACTACTGTGAGTTAGCTACTGATTGGTGGCTGCACAATGGCTTACCCAAGCTTATTCAGAGAGCTATAAATAATGCATTGCTGGTTATTCAACAAGGAATACCAAGAGGATGAAGCAAATTTGATAACAGAAGTAAATTAGAAAGTTGTTTAAAAAATGTATGCTTTATCTGAATCATGAATCTTTAACTTTACTGTCCTTTTAACACTCAGGTGCCAATGATCAAAAATGCTACGAAGTGGAGAGCTATTAGTTGCTAACTAATAATCTATAAACAACCACATACCCACCGCAAGTTGTTAACAATTAACCTCTAAACTGCCACATACCCACCGCTACTATATATTAACCCCTTATGCTGCCATAAACACACTACTAGTCCTAACTATTAACCCTCTATGCCACCATAATCCCACCGCAAGTCCTAACTATTAACCCTCTATGCCGCCACATACCCACTGCAAGTCCTAACTATTAACCCCTATGCTGCCACATATTCACCGCAAGTCTTAACTATTACCCCCTATGCCGCCATAAACCCCAAACGCAAACTATCCTAACACCTAACTCCCCTCTAAACTAAACCCCCTAACATAAAAATATTTTAAACAATCTAACTAAAATTTTTTTAAAAAATCCTAAACTAAAAAAGAGAAAAATGTAACCCTACTTTACCTAAACCCCCTCTAAACTACCCCCCTCTAAACCAACCCCATAAAATAAAAAATCCCCCCAAAAATAAAAAAATACTCTAAACCCTAACTCGAAAATAAATTACAATAGCCCTTAAAATAACAAAAAACCCACCCCTAAAAAACCCTATCTAACCCCAAAAGTGTTACTCACATCTGATGGGGACTCGGGTTCCTCTTGATCCGACGTTGGGTCCATCTTCTTTCAAGGTCCAGGCCCAGGGGCCCATCTTCGCCACGACGGAGGTGGAATTTTGCAGCGTCTTCCACCGACTCTGCTCTGCAATCTTCTTCACCGATGGGGCCCTCTTCATTCAGGTATCATGTTCTTGGCAGCAGAGGTGGACTTCTGCGGCCTTTTCTGCAAACTCCGCTCTGCATCTTTTCTTTGACTCTCTTCGTTGGGCCCTCCACTTCATAGATCTCCACCGCACACTGAAATCCCAGAAGCGTGGAATCCTAATATAAAAGGGTACCATTGTATTCCGATTGGCTGATTTCAAATCAGTCAATTCCTATTGGCTGTTTTGAATCAGCCAATAGCAAGAATTTTTTTAAATATAAATTTGAATCATCTAATAGAAAAGGATAATTATAATTAAAATTTTTAAAAGTTCTTGATATTGGCTGACTCAAATCAGCCAATTGGCAATGACTGATTTGAAATTAAGTGGCACCCCTGTGCATTTGGGTTACACTCTTCTGGGATTTCAGTGTGCTGTGGAATTTGCATGAAGAGGAGGGTTCCCTGAAGAGGGCTGAAGAAAAGAAGATGCGGAATGGAGGTGGCAGAAGAAGCCACGGAAGTCGGCCTCCACCGCGAAGATGGGCCCCTGGTGCCTGGAGCTTGGTGAAGAAGATTGCGAAGTGGAGGTGGTATAAGAGGCTGCTAAAGTCCACCTCTGCTATCATGAAGATAAGCCACCAGCACATGGAGGCCTGGATGAAGAGGGCCCCACCGATGAAGAAGATTGCAGAGTGGAGGCCTCCAACGTTCGCCTTTTCCCCTCACTAAGATGGGCCCCCGTCACCTTGTTGAAGATGGGCCTAATGTCGGATTATGAGTCCCCATTAACTGTAAATTACAGTTTTGGGGTTAGATCGGGTTTTTTGGGATGGGTTTTTTATTTTTAAGAATAGGCTTTGTTAATTTTAATTTTATTTCTTAGGCTAGGTTTTTATAGTTAGATTTGTTTTTTGGGGTTGGGGGTTACTTTAATGTAGGTGGGGGGTTGAAACTTTTTTTATTTTTTGTCTGCAAAAGATCTGAGGGCAATACCCTCTAAAAAGGCCCATTTAAGGGCTATTGTAACTAATGTTAGAGTTAGGGTTTAGTTTTTTTTTTATTTTAGGGGGCCTTTTTATTTTATGGGGCAT
Source organism: Bombina bombina (assembly GCF_027579735.1). Lineage (NCBI taxonomy): Eukaryota > Metazoa > Chordata > Amphibia > Anura > Bombinatoridae > Bombina > Bombina bombina. The sequence continues at coordinate 630,150,702 of NC_069502.1, forward strand.
GTAGTTTAGTATTAGGTAAAAAAAAATTGGATTATTTAGGTTATTATTTTTTGCAATTTAGCTGTATTTTCTTGGTAACTTGGCTTTTTTAACTTAGTGGGGTTAGTTTAGAAGTGGGCTTTAGTTTAGAGGAGGGGTTCATTTAGAGGGGGTTAGGTTTAAGTGTAGTTCTTGTTTGCGTAGGGAGGTGGCAGATTAGGCTTTAATCTCCTAACCACCCCCCATACCTGTATGGGGGTTGATTAGGTGATTGCTGTTAATAAGTATTTTCTAGGCATTAATTTCCTAACCACCCCCATACCTGTATAAAGGATGATAAGGTAATTATTGATGGTTACCATTTATTTATTATTTATGAAGTAGTGTCTCTAAATATATAGGATAGAGACACTTCATACTCAAAGCCTCTGTACTGACACTTTACCATATTATGTTACACATTTTTCCAATCCTCATTTGCTTACTCACCACACACTTTTTTTCTTATTGTTTCACTATGTCATCACTAACTCTCAGTTTACCCTGCCTTATATCATACTTATTTTCCTTCTCCCTTACCTTCTGTGTCCATTCCCTCTCCTTTGAATTGTACGCTTGAGAGCCTCTCTATCTGTAGGCCATTTTGTATTAACGTTAACTACTACTGATTGTGCTCAAGTGCCTTCCTATCCTTTTGTATAACTCAGTTATTCCACCTACAACTGTAATGTATCCCTACTGTACTTGTTTGCGTATTACAGCATCCCTGTAATGTTTTATGATTTATATAGCATTGCGTAATCTGCTGGTGCTTTATAAATAACTGATAATTATAATAATATTATGCCTTTTTTTGTGTTGTTTTTTTTTAATATAAATATATATTTTAAAAATTATATTCATGTTACAAACGCATGTGTGTTACAATTCTTTTATCACATAACAGGCATGCAGTTATGTGATACTATAATTATAATTCAACTGCCTTTTATAACTTATATATCTGTTTTAAAAATATATTTTTATTTGCAATAATTAATGCATCAAGCAAGAAAATCTACATTTTAATTTATATATCCAATACTTAAACAAATATTTATTATACATGAACATGCATTTTATTTCAAAGATTGTAAATATAATGTATATTTTTAAATATATATTTATGTTTGAAATAATAACAAGCAACTATTAAATCTCTTTTAAGATATCTCCAATACTTAATAATATGCGTAATCTGTCATGGAGATGAGGTAAACACCCGAGGACCGGCAAAACCTCATCGGCCTATACAGACTCCTGGAACTCAGGGCCAGAGCCATTTGCAGTCAACTAGCTAAAAACGTTAAATCATATTTATGCAATATTCATTTTTAATAATGTGTTTAACTCTGTATTTACTGTAAATATTATTATTATTATTATTATCGGTTATTTGTAGAGCGCCAACAGATTCCGCAGCGCTAAATATTTAACATTCTATTGTTCTTCACATAGAGGAATATGTTTTTAGTATTTTTAAATATATATATATATATATATATATATATATATATAAAAAGATACAAAGGTAACTCAGGCACTTCCAGTAGAATAAGATAAAACGAAAGCTTTACTTAATCCAAGTGGTAAAAACAGACTAAAACTTAGTCTAAACTGACACAGCCTTAACGATTAGCATACAGTGAATAAGGACTGCTGGGTTCCTGCTGCAGACATGTTTCGTGCTAGGATAGCACTTGTTCACTGCTTACAGGATACCCAGACTCCTCTATGTTTAAATAGGGAATTTCTTAAAGGGACATATACAATAATTCAAACATCCTTATTGTTTTTTACATCCTTATTGTTTTTTACAATTCTATGTGAACTTGGATACCAAAATATGATACACTATCTCTAGTTTCTAATATTAAACTTTAAATTTTAAATTTTATTAAAATTTTATAACCAAGCACATTATTATGATGGAGAGTTTTTTTATATAGCAATTTTGTTTAATATATAGTGTTATTCAACATTTTAATTCAAAAGAATACTGCTAATTCTCTCAGTAATGGTATCATATATAGTTTAAAGCCCTATTTATATAATTAATCACCTCTTTAGTGTGCACTTGTCTATATAAAATATATGTAGCATATAGACATACCTAATTTGTTTAGAGACACCTAAGTTAGTAAGTTGGGGATTCATTAAGAGGAATTGTGAAAATTAAAATTAAAATTAAAGAAGATTTAGGAAGATTTAGGAAGATTTAAAGGGATATATATTTAGTTAGACACATAGATCAATGTCTCTTCTAAAATTCAATCCATTGGGGATAGAGGTACTGGCTGTAAAAATCCAGAAGACTTCTCTTAGGTCCAATTTCTCCTCCCTACTACCCCCTCTCCTCCATTGTGGAACATGGTCTATTGCTTGAACCGATAGTAATTTTATATCTGAATTATGGTTATCCCTAAAGTGCCGTGCAATTGGGGTGTCAGATTCAGGATCTTCAATAGATCTTAGATTTGCCAAAAATCTATCCTTTAAGGATCTTTTGGTTTTTCCAATATATTGCTTTTGGCACCCCCTACAGGTCAACATGTAAACTACATGAGTTGTAGTACAATTGAGGTAAAAATTTATTTTATGTATTTTATTTGTGGTAGTTGAAGTAAATGTGTCACCCTCCGTTACATAGTCACAGGTCTTACATATTTTCTTTCTGCATTTAAAAAAGCCTTTTCGTTGTTGTAACCAACATGTATTGCCTGACTTCTTTGTACAATCAGATGGTGACACATAATTTCCAATCGTTTTCCCCTTTCTTGAGACACAATCACATCCCTCTTTTACAATATCTTTTAATCCTGGATCCGTTTGTAATATTGGAATATTGCGTCTTATAATTTTACATATTTCAGGATATTCCATACTATATGTTGTAATGAATTTTGGCTTACATTTTTTATTATCAGTGTTGCTTTGTTTAGCTTTGTACACTAATAACATATCTCTGGATATTAAATCAACCTCACTACGGGCTTTCTTCAATATGCTACTATCATAGCCCCTGGACATTAGTCTTTCCGTTATGATGTCTGCTTGTTTATTATAGTCTTCAAGACTAGAGCATTTACGCTTGGCTCGAATATACTGCCCTTTTGGTATACCATGTATTGTATGTCGTGGATGACAAGAGTTGAATTCTAGGGTAGTATTGCCTGATGTTTGTTTCCTGAATAATTTAGTTTCTAAGGAACCTGACTTCACAAAGATGTCTATGTCTAAAAAGCTTATTTGTGTTGCATTTTGTTCCCCTACAAATTTTATGTCACACTGATTCACATTTAAGTAATCACAGAAATTCTCAACTCCTTTTCCATCGCTGTCAATGATAAAAATCAGGTCATCTATATACCTGGCATATAGTATGACATTTTGTTTGAGGGGGTTACCATCTCCAAAGACGTGGAACCGCTCCCACCATCCCATAAAGAGATTGGCGTAACAGGGGGCAAACTTTGCCCCCATGGCGGTTCCACGCCTCTGGAGATAGAAGCTCCCCTCAAACATAAAAAAATTGTGTGTCAGCAAATACTCAATTGAATACATGATAAATTGTTTAGTGTTGTCATCATAATTGCTTTGACTTGTTAACATATACTCTATTGCTTTAAGCCCTTGTTCATGAGTTATAGAGGTATATAGAGAGGTTACATCTGCCACTAGGAACCTATAACTTTCTTTCCATTCTATATTCCTCAATTTCAACAATAAATCTGTAGTATCCCTAATGTAACTAGGCAATTTGTTAACTAGGGGTTGTAGATAGGTATCCATGAGGTCTGATAGGGGCTCATTAAGTGAATTAATTCCCGCAATAATGGGGCGCCCAGGGGGATTGCTCATGTTTTTATGGATTTTGGGGAAGTAATGGTATATTGGAATAGTGGTATTCTCAGGTAATAATGCTTCCGCCATTGTTGCTGTTATTACATTGTTATTTCTTGCCCTATTCACAATTTTACTCAAAATTTCCTTATATTTAATAGTTGGATTTTCCTTTAGCCTACTATATACCTCAACATCTTGTAGCTGTCGTTTAGCCTCAGCTATATAATCAGATCTATTTAATATTACGACATCTCCTCCCTTGTCTGAGGGACGTACTATGATTTTATCATTACTAGAGATATTGTGTAATGCCTCCTTTTCTTTGATCGTCATATTATGTTTAGTTTTTTTAGAGTTTTCACTAAGTTCCCTAAGCTGTCCTTCTACTACTTTTCGCAACTGTTGTGGAGTATATATATATATATATATATATATATATATATATATATATATATATATATAAAAGTATATACTGTATATAGGTATACAGTATAGGTATATATTTTTCCAAAGAAAACACACATACGGACACGCACATATATATATATATATATATATATATATATATATATTTAAGAATAAATAGAATATATTCTTTAATGTGAAGAACAATGTCATTTTTTAATATTCTTATTGTATATCAGGTTAGCGCACTTGAGTAAACGCGATCAGGTTTGCGTGCAAGTAAGGGTGTTTCTTTCACTTTTTGTGCTCCACTGAAGTTTATCGGGAATACGTTAAAAGGACACTTATTGCAGAAATATGTAACGTTATCTTAACAAAACCTTTAAAATCAAAAGATTTGATAGATTTTAGCCCTCAAAGTTGCACTTACCTAGTCACCTCTCCAGGCTCTTCTGATCATGTCTTCATTTTCAAAAACGGTTTGCAGGCATACTGTCTAATAACAGCGTGCCCAATATTGCTATTGAACTGAATGTATCGCTCTCCCACTCTGGTCTGGTAGTGGGAGCCAGCTACATTTAGTTCAATAGCTCGATTGGGTGTGCTATCTAATCAAAGCTCACTCCCGCTGTCGCTAAGATAATGTTACATAATTCTGCACTTTGTGCAGAATTATATAACATTATTTTTAACATTTACTGTCCCTTTAACATGGTCGTCAAATTCAAAGTTTGGCTTTTTGCGTGTGTCAGGTTAGCGCTTGTGCAAAATCTTTTTACTTTCATCTTGTAATAAACACGCTACCCAACGCATGCAAAAAGCTTACTTCTAGCAAAGTTAAAGAGCAAACGAGAGCGATAAATAGCCTTCTACTCATACTCCAGCTTATTCTTGGAAACTACTGTATACTGCAGTGAATTAGAATTAAGGACTAATTTGTATGTTAAATCTACTGATAGGAATAATTTATTACACAATCAGTGATTCCATTCAAGTAATATAGTAAGATCTCTCCCATGCAATCAATTTATGGGAGTTAAAAAATAGAATCTGATGAAGACAGGTCACCGAAGAGATTATATGATATGGCTGGGAAATGTATAGGTAGAGGATGCCTCCAGGGTTAGCACAGGAAGATTAGTTTACTCCCTATACCAGCCTTTAGAAAGAGGTGGAACATAAAGGATGAACTTGTACATACTGATGTAGGGAGTTCTAAGGGCTAGATTGTGAGTGGCACGCTAACTGTTGCTCGCGAACTATACGTTTTCACACGTATCAGAAATAGCATGTGTATTACAGGTTGAGAGAAAATGCGTTTGCTTTACCGCAATTTAATTTAACACACTTTGAGATAGTGCAACTTCAGAGCTCTGGTTAACTGTTACCCTGTGTGTGTATATATATATATATATATATATATATATATATTTATAGTAATGTGTAAATGTCTTAGGCCACCGCCTGCTTTGTTGTTTTAGCAGAGTTTTAATGACCATCCATATTTATATTTCTGTTTCTCTATTAAGATACAAAGAGAAAATACAGGAAATATGTACACAAAATATATATATAAAAAAATTAAAATTCCAGAACAAAATGGTGACTTCAAGCAAATGTCAGTATTTAGTGTGACCTCCCTTTGCACTAAGCACATCTTGAATTCTTTTGAGGAGACTGCCCTGAAATTTTCTGAAGTAATCTTTTGGTATAGTTCTTATTTAGATTTAGCTTGTTTTTTTTATTAATTTCTCTGTCCAGGTGATCCCATACTGCCTCTATAATATTCAGATATGGACTCTGCGGAGGTCAGTCCATGACTGTCAGTGTTTTATCAGCTGTTTTTCTCTCCAAATATAATTTCTTTTTTTTCATACTTGTATTTATTAAGGGAGTCCACATAAAGATTGAAACATTAAACAAAATCACCCAAAAGCTTTACATTGTGTATATTAATAAACAAAGATGTGATTTGCAGATCACATATTCAATCTCATTTCCCTTTCTTTTTCTTTTTTTCTTTTGTAGTATTACAGAGGTTTACAACATGTAAAACAACGTCATATACTCAGATTGTGAAAATTCTATTTACAAAAGGAGACAGTGAAAAAAAAAAAATATTACATATTATTTGGTTCCCCTATGTTAGTATATCTTTTTCATTTTCTTTTTTTCCCTTCTTCTCTCTTTCCCCCTGTTATATTTTCAACATTCAAATTAACTGTAAATCTACATAATGTTGTAGACTAATAAAATTCTTTATCCTACTTATCTTCATTATCATGTTATAATAAACTAGCTTAGGAAATTTTTCTCCAACATTTACATTTCTTATTTAGTTCCATTATCTCTTATTTGACTTAGATCCTTTATATTTCTTAAACAATTCTGTTATTTTTCCTTTACATACACTTATTTATAGGACAATGAGAGAGGAGAAAGGGAAAAAAAAGAGGAAAGGGAAAATAAAAAAAGGGAAGGGGCTCTCCCTCTACCCCCCCCCCCATTAAGCCAACAGCCAGTTCCCTCTGAGCTGTTACTCTTGTATAAATTGGCAACTTTCAAATACTTTAATTATCAATTGTGTTGGTTGCTCTAAAGATTTTATATACCATTCCCATTTTCCAAAGAATCTAGCAATTTGTTTTTCATATTGTCTTTCTATATCATACTGTTTATAAAAATGTAAACGTATATAGGGGGCGGACTTGGTAATTCAAATATAAATATGTGTACTAAATGACTATTAGTCAAAGGTGTCAAAATAAGAGCCGATGAAAATATTTGCCTAGGATCTATTAGAGGGCTAGATATTATATATCTCACAATGTATCTGACACTATAAGCAAGTTCCAGTGAACAAATTAAACAGATGCATTATATAACTTAATACATTGAATACTGTAAAAATATGGAAATATCTCAATATAAATGGCAGTGAAAATAAAGTCCCATGTGTAATAAGGTATCACCAATAGATGGTAGTTATTTCAGGTCAAGGCAGCTGTCTGTATAGGTATCAAGGCCATGATCCAGGATCATTGATCTGTAGACAACATAAAAAGACAGAAGCGCCACATGGCCCAATATTGTTTGATACAATGTGAATTTTGCGTCTAATAGTTACACTCACATTAGGTGTAGCACCCCTATTGGTGCAGATGGAGCAGGCTGGGGTCTAATGCAGTCACCCAGCAGACTGACCTTTGGTGGATGTTCAGTAATCTGTAATCTGTAATCTGTAGGCAATGTACACAAAGTACAAGGGTGCCAATATGGCCTAGTACTGTTTAAACAAGGCAGGTGTGATATAGTAAAGTTTGCACTCACATGTGATGAAGCACCTCCTTTGGTGCAATAGGAGCAATCTGGGATCAAACAGTCACCCAGTAGACTGATATTATCAGGCTGATGAAACAGACACTGGTTGGCTGAGAAACACGTTGCTAGTATTTTATTAATCTTTTAATAAAGTAAGTTATTTTAGACTTACCACCTGCTGCAATACACTATTCCTTCTTTAACCACCATTTTATCCTAGATTGCTGGGAGGTCCTGTGTGCCTAATATCAGTCTATTGGGTGACTGAACCCAGTTCGCTCCCATTGCACCAAGGGAGGTGCTTCATCACAGATGAGTGCAAACTTTACTATATCACACCTGCCTTGTTTAAACAATACTAGGCCATATTGGCTCCCTTGTACTTTGTGTACATTGCCTACAGATTACAGATTACTCAACATCCACCGGAGGTCAGCCTGCTGGGTGACTGCATTAGACCCCAGCCCACTCCATCTGCACCAATAGGGGTGCTACACCTAATGTGAGTGTAACCATTAGACACAAAATTCCCTTTTGTATCAAACAATATTGGGCCATGTGGCGCTTCTGTCTTTTTATGTTGTCATACTATTCATATATCATTTGTTGATTTAATCTCTTTAAGAATAGCTGTAGGCTTGGGACTTTTTTGAATTCCATTTTTTAAACAGTATCACCTAAATTACAAGTTTTGCGTTTGTGTTTTAACGCTGAAAAAATATTCATTTCAGCGTTAAAACAGCACCGCAGCCATTACAAGTCTTGTCGGTATAGCTGTACCGCAACACTTTTAGCCTGTAACGCAACGTCAGTCTCACACACGTAAAAATGACGTATTATCATGGGACTTCCATAGCGCAGCCATTATGAGTTTTGCGGTGAGGCTAAAAAGCTTGCGTTCCAGCCTATACGGACACAATCCAATCCGCAATCTGAGAGCAGTAGTTATGAGTTTTACGCAACAAAGCTGTTACATAAAACTCATAACTAAAGTGTTACAATGTACACTAACACCAATAAACTACCTATTAACCCCTAAACTGAAGCCCTGCCACATCGCAAAACACTAAATTAAAGTTATTAACTCCTAATCTGCTGCTCCCGACATCAACGCCACTAATAAAATGTATTAACCCTTATTCCCCCACACCCCAACATCAACCACACTATAATAAAGATATTAACCCCTATTCCGCCGCTCCCCACCACCGCCACCACCATAACAAACCTATTAATCCCTAAAACACAAGCCCCCCACAACAAAATATACTATATTAAACTATTAACCTGTAAACCGGAAGCCCCCCACATCGAAATATACTAAATTAAACTATTAACCCCTAAACCAGAAGTCCCCACATCGCAATAAACTTTATATTAAAATTACAATTTCCCATTCTTAAAGGACCAGTCAATACAGTAGATTTGCATAATCAACAAATGCATGATAAGAAGACAATGCAATAGCACTTAGTCTGAACTTCAAATGAGTAGTAGATTTTTGTTAAATAAATTGCAAAGTTATGTCTATTTCCACTCCCCCTGTATCATGTGACAGCCATCAGCCAATCACAAATGCATATATGTATATGTTGTGAATTCTTGCACATGCTCAGTAGGAGTTGGTGACTCAAAAAGTGTAAATATAAAAAGACTGTGCACATTTTGTTAATTGAAGTAAATTGGAAAGTTGTTTAAAATTGCATCCTGTATCAGATTCTTGAAGATTAATTTTTACTTGAGTGTCCCTTTAAATTAAATTAAAATTTACCAGTCAAATTAAAAAAAATAAGTTTAAACAATTAAACTAATATAACAATTAAACTAAAATTAAACTAACTATAAATTAAACAAAACTAAAATACACATAAAAAAAATCATTGCACTACTATAAAAATTACAATAAATTACGAAAAATAACAAACGAAATTATCAAAAATAAAAAAGAATTAGACCTAATTTAATAGCCCTATAAAAATAAAAAAAGCCCACCCAAAATAAATAAAAAAAACCTAGCCTACAATAAACTACCAATAGCCCTTAAAATGGCCTTTTGTAGGGCATTGCCCTAAGTTAAACAGCTCTTTAACCTGTAAAAACTAAACAAAGACCCCCAACAGTAAAACCCACCACCCAACCAACACCCCAAAATAATAAACCTAACTCTAAAAAACACCTAAACTACCCATTTCCCTGAAAAGGGCATTTGTATGGGCATTGCCCTTAAAAGGGCATGTACCTCTTTTGCAGGGCCCTGAAAAGGGCATTTAGCTCTTTTAAGAAAAACCCAAAACCTAAATTATAAAAAAAAACACCCAAAAAAGTTTATAAAAATCCTAACACTAACCCCCGAAGATCCACTTACAGTTCCTGAAGTCCGGACATCCAGGTGGCGAGAGGTCTTCATCCAGGTGGCTCCATCTTCATCCATCACGGGACTGGTATCTTCTTCATCCCTGCATAGGAGGAGGGGTGGATGCGAGGAGGCAGAGGTCCAGGCGGAGGTCCAAGGCAGAGGTCCAGGCGGAGGTACAGGTGGAGGTCCAAGGCGGAGGTCCAGGCGGAGGTCCATCAATCCGACGTGGAGGTCTTCTTCATGCGATCGTCCCCTGCACACTGAAAATTTAAATGTAAGGTACCCCTTTTTTACTGGGGGTACCATTGCATTCCTATTGGTTAAACAATTTGAATCAGCCAATAGGAATTAGGGTTTCTAAAATCCTATTGGCTGTTCAAATCAGCCAATAGGATTTAAGCAGCTCTCATTCTATTGGCTGATTCAAAAAAAATTTTAGTTTAGGGTTTGGGCTTTTCTTAAACGAGTTAAAAGCCCTTTTCAGTGCAATGCAAAAGAGCTAAATGCCCTTTTAACGGCAATGCCCAGACAAATGCCCTTTTCAGGGCAATGGGTAGATAAGGTTTTTAGATAGGTTTTTTTTTTTTTTTTATATTGTGGGTTTAGTGGGGTTGGGGGTTTGTAATGTTAGTGGGTCTTTGTTTTTTTCTGGTAAAAGAGCTGTTAAACTTAGGGCAATGCCCTACAAAAAGGCCCTTTTAAGGGCTATTGGTAGTTTATTATAGATTAGTTTTTTTTATTTTGGGGTGTTTTTTTTTTTAAATGGGTATTAGAATTGGAATAATTGTTATTATTTTGGATAATTAGTTTTTTTTCGTTTTGGGGTGGGTTTTTCTTTTTAGAATAGCCATTTTTTATTTTGAATGGGCAGCAAAAGAGCTGAATGCCCTTTTCAGGGCAATGCCCATACAAATGCCATTTTCAGGGCAATGGGTATATTAGATTTTACTTTATTCTTATTTTGTGGGTTTGGGGGGTGGGGTGTTTGTTTTTCTTTTGTAGAAAAAGAGCTTATATATTTAGGGCAATGCAATGCAAGGTTATTTTTTTTATTTTTTTAAAAGGGAATTAGAATAGGAATATTTTTTTATTGTTTTGGATAATTTTGTTTGCTATTTTTTGTAATGGTATTTTTTTTATTTTTTTTTATTTACCGTTTTTTAATTTTTTGCAATTTACTGTTTTTTTATTTTGTAATGTTAGGTTTTAATGTAAGGCAGCTTAGGTTTTATTTTGCAGGTATGTTTGTATTTATTTTAACTAGGTAGTTAGTAAATAGTTAATAACTATTTACTAACTAGTCTACCTAGTTAAAATAAATGCAAACTTACCTGTGAAATAAAGGTAAAACCTAAACTAGCTAAAATATAACTATTAGATATATTGTAGCTAGCTTGGGTTTTATTTCACAGGTAACTATTTAGTTTTAAATATGTACTATTTATTTAATAATTGTAACTTTAATTTAGCTCTACTTTAATTATGTTAAAGTTAGGGGGTGTTAGGTTTAGGGTTAGGGTTACGGTTAGGGGTTAATAGTTTAATTAATGTTGTTGCGATGTGGGGGGCTGGCGGGTTAAAGGGGTTAATAGGTTTATTTAGAGACAGTGATGTGGGAGGCCAGAGGTTTAGGGGTTAATAACTTTATTTAGTGGCGGCGATGCCGGGGAGCGGCAGAATAGAGGTTCATATATTTATTATAGTGTGGGCGAAAGTTGCGATGCAAGGGAATAAGGGTTAATAAATTTAGTATAGTGGTGGCGATATCGAGAGCGGCAGATTATGGGTTAATAGATTTATTTCGGTAGCAGTGATGTCGGGGCGGCAGATTAGAGGTGTTTAGATGTGGGGTTTATGCTAGGGTGTTAGGTTTAAACATAACTTTTTTTTTCCCCATAGACATCAATGGGGCTGCGTTACGGAGCTTTTCTTTCCGCGATCACAGGTGTTTTCTAACCCGCTCTCCCCATTGATGTCTATGGGGAAAGTGTGCACGAGTACGTCAAAACAGCGCTTGTATTTTGTGCGGTAAGGAGCTCAGCGCAACCATATTGCACGCACAAGCCGGCTGTTTTTAAATCTTGTAATAGCAGCACTATGGAGGGTGAAATAACGCAACTTTTAGGTGTATATTTCTACCTACTAGAACTACAGTGTTTAAAAAACGGGTCAATTCCCTTTATTCCTCTCCTTTCACTAGAAATATAATTTCCACTTTACAAGTTACATCAATTTTACATTTTTTTTTCATCCAATAACTAATCTTTAACCAATAATTATTTATTTTAGGACATGAAAACATACAGAATTATATCTGCATGTTCGTACCTACATTTTTTACAAAAATTGTCCTTATAGTTTTTCCATTTTAGACATCAAGTATAGGGTTAGATAGGAATGATATGATTGTGACTTTGAGGGTTGCATTTCTAGCTCTATTATTCTAGCTCTATTCATACTAAATTTTATATCCTTCTTTGTTATCTCAGAATCAGGAAAGAGTCTTAAACATTTATTGATATAGTCATACATTAAGTTAATTCTTTTTTGATCATAAATGCAAACAGGAGATATTTCCTTGTGAAAATAAGTTTATAATTGGTTTCAAGATATCCCAGTGTTTGGTATAAAAAATAGTATTTCCTATATTATTGCAATAGTGTCTCAGTTGAAGATAAATAAAGAATTATGTATTTGTACAAATAAATTTATTTTTCATATAATCAGTCCTGGATTGATTTCTCATCTTCATGAATTAATTGATGTTAATTAAAAGATATTTTGAAAAGGCTAAGATTAAGTTTCCTATATTCTCCAGCCTTTTAACCATACTAGGTAATTTTCTTTTTTTTTTTTTTTTCTTTTTAAAAAGGTTTATTAGTTTTATACATCAGTTACAAATCTTTAACAATCAATCTTTCCAGTTTTGACAAAATCATAGTATAACATTTTCATACTGTTTACTTCATGTTTCAACTAATATATAATGCAGTATATATTTACCCAATCTTGATCTCAAACATAGAAAATTAAATCTTTTAGGGAGGATACCTGTCCATAAAGCATAATAAACATAAAGATATAAAGAGGTATTCCTTTTCCCCCCTTTCTATTATCATAAAGAAAGAAAGCATAAGAAAAAAAAAAAAACTAACAGACCTTTGTCCTTTCCCCTTTTCAACCACAGAAACAACACAAAGAAAAAAAAAAAAGAATCTTTCTGTCTATATTGGTGCCTTTTCCCCCCCTGTGATCTGTATATACAATATTCAATTTAAAGTTATAACATCTTAAATCACATAGAAATATTTACGTCTTATAAAACAAAAAAAAAAAAAAAAAACAAAAAAAAGAAAATTCTCTCTCTCCTCTCTTCCCCCTCCCTCTGATATCTAGGCCTGATCGGGCATTTCAAAAAGCCATTCTCCTCTCAATCTGCAATTTTCCATATAGATTGTATTTTTGAAGTTTCCAATTATTTTCTTTTGCTCCTCGATCTCTCTAGATTTAATCCACTTCTCCCATTTGCTAAAGAAACGTATTATGTTGTTGTCAATGTGGTATATAGTGTCTTGTAATTCTATGAGAAATTGGTGATGAATAATTTCCCCAAGATTCCCAAAGGAAGGTGGTTTGGCCTGTTTCCATCCTTTTAATATAAGATTTCTAGCTAATAAAATTATCATCGTTATAAATTTCCGATTTTGTAGGTGTTCTTTTTTGTAGTGAAAAAAAAAGATCTGATCTGGTTGTAAGAGTATTTGAGTTTGATAAATTTTGCTCAGCCAGAAATCTATCTTTCCCCAAAAACCTTGTATCTTGGGGCATAGCCAAAAGCTATGGATTAGGTTTGTCTTTGGTTGTCTGCATTTAATGCAGAGCGCTCCTTCCCCTGTGCCACCCCATTTAGCAATCTTCTCAGGTGTGATATATACCATCCACATTAACTTTACGTGCTGTTCACGCATAGGGATAGCTAATGATGCTTCCTCCACTCTTTCCACACTTTTTAGTATTACTTGCGTAGTGAGATTCGGAAAGTGAACTTCCCTCCATTTTACAGTTCCACTTTCAATATGTTGTTTGTAGTTTATATTATTTAATAGGTTATATAGCGAGGATATTGAGTATTTACCGCTTTTGATAAGATTAATTACCGGAACTAGTGGTGCAAGATCCCAGTTATTCCCTTGTATTTGTATTAATTTAAGGCAATAATGCCTAATTTGTAAAAATGAAAAATAATGTTTCTCAGAGAGGAGATATTTATTTTTAATTGTTTCGAAGTCTTCAACTTGAATTATTCCCTGGTTATTTTTTGTTAGTTGAATAATGTTGGATAATCCCTTTTCTTGCCAGTCTGAAAATATTTTGGATGAGTGGCCCTGTTTGAATTCTGAGTTTCCTTTGATAGTTAAGTATCGTGTTGCATAGGGGTGTATACCTAGATATTTACATGTTCTGTGCCAGGCTACAATTGTATCCCTAAGCAAATCTATTTTTTTAACATATGGTGGAAGGTTCTTAACCTCAAGATGGAGGATATTTTTTAAATAAAGAGGTTTTATCAAACCATTTTCTATCTCTGGCAAAGTAAAGTGGTTACTCTCTAGGAGCCAATCAAGAGCAATCTTGGTCACTGCCACCAGGTTATATATTATTAAGTTAGGAAGACCCAGGCCCAAATATTCTTTTTTAAGTGTTAATTTTTGATAACTCAGTCTAGGTCTGTTATTCGTCCATAAGTATTCCTTAATTGCCTGATTAGATGTTTTAATCTCCTGTTTCTTAATTAAGAAAGGGATATTCTGGAAAAGATACAATAACCTAGGGAGTGCAATCATCTTAAGTAAATTTATCTTACCAGAGAGAGAAAGTGGCAATGAAGTCCACCTTTTGAGAGTTTCGCAGAATTGTCTAATGCCATTACCAATGTTTAAAGCGTACCATTCTGAAGGGTCTCTGGATATTTTGACCCCCAGGTATGTCATATATTTAGTTACCTCTTTAAATATTTTAGTTTCTGAATCTTGTTTTTTTTGAAGCCATAATACTTCAGATTTAGACTGGTTGATATGATATCCTGAAAAAGAGCCGTAGTTTTTTATAATCTGGCACATTTTATTAAAATTTATCTTTGAATTTCTGGAAAATACCAGTAGGTCATCTGCATAGACCGCTAACTGTATTCTCTTGCCTCCTAACTCAATCCCCTGTATATTATTTCTCAAAGCCATCAGTAAAGGTTCCAATGCAATATTAAAAATTAGGGGCGACAAAGGGCATCCCTGTCTTGTCCCTCTTAGGAGGGGGAAGTAGGGTGTTTTGTTACCATTGATAATTATCGCTGCCCTAGACTCAGTATAAAGTTTCTTAATTAGATTAAGACTATTGCCTGAATATCCAAAATTTATAAGAGAGGCAACAAGGTGGTCCCATGTAACAGAATCAAAAGCTTTACTTGCATCCAGTGATACTATTGAACTATCATCTTTGTTAACTTTTTTGTTATATTTATCATTATACCACTGGTCTGAGATTGTTAAGAAAACTTTCCTTAGATTAACATTTGAGGACCTTCCTTTCATAAAGCCTGTTTGATCCGGATGAATTATTGTATCTAGTGAAGCCTGAATCCTTTTAGCTAGAATGCTGGTCAGAATTTTATAATCAATGTTGAGTAGTGAGATGGGCCTGTAAGAGTCAATTAGTTGTGAATCTTTTCCAGGCTTAGGTATAACTATTATTATGGATTCATTAAAATCAGCTGATGGCTCCAACTGTCCATTCCAGAGCCCATTCAGCAGAGCATTTAATGTAGGGGTTATTTCCTCTATGAGAATCTTATAAAATTCGGATGGAAGACCATCCGGCCCTGCCGCTTTATTATTTGCCATCATTTTAATTGTTTGTCTTATTTCATTTTCTGTAATGGGTTCGTTAATTTTAGTTAAACAATTATTTTCTAGTTTTGGGACTGTCAAGGATTCCCAAAATGAGTCCTTGATAGTATAATCAATATGCTGTGCTGAATAAAGCTCCGTGAAATAGTCAAGAAAGGCCTTTTGTATATCTTCTGTTTGAGTCCAGATCTGATCTTTATTTTTAATTTTTTTTATAAAGCTTTTGGTTTTGTGATTTTTGTCAATTCTTGCTAGAAAGCTACCCACCTTGTTGCCATACCTATAAAACTGTGCGCAAGATTTTATATTTTCTCTAATCTCGTTTTGCATGAGGTAGGTGTCTCTGTCTTTTTTAGCCTGAATATATTGTTGCCAGCTATTTGGAGTTTTTGTCTGGATATATCTGGAATATTTATTGATCACGCAGTTGGTTATCTGCTTTTTATATGCGTGTGTTTTTTTATTTTGCTTTATTTGGTATGCCAAAATTTCGCCTCTTAATACGGCTTTTGCGGCGTTCCAGTATATATGAGTTTTGTCAAAAGAGCTATTATTGAACTGTTTATATTCAGCCCATTTAAATCTTAAGAAATTTATAAACTTACTATTTTTTGCTAGATATTTTGGAAAGAAGAACTGATTAGATTTCCGCATCTTTTGTTTGGGGTCTAATACAATTGAGATGGGGGCGTGGTCTGATATAGTTATTATATCAATAAGTGTCTCCTGAATACAATCTGTTAGCTTTTCTGAGATGAGAAAATAGTCTATTCTGGATAAAGTTTTTTTTTATTTCGAGAGGCATGTATATTCTCTCTCATCAGGGTGTCTAGTTCTATATATATCAATTAGTTTTAGATCTTGCTGAAACCTTTTTATAAGAAGAGACTCTCTTTTTCTTCTGGCTATTGTGGATTTATCTAGCGTTTTTTGTCTTATTGCTTGCTCACCGTTATCTCTATTTCTATCAACTGTATTATTGGGAGCAATATTGAAATCTCCACCAATAATTATGGTATGCGTGGAGTATATTAACAACTTATCTCGCAAGCTTTGCCAGAAGTCAATATCCTCCTCATTTGGACCATATACGTTGCAAATTACAATCTTCCTATGTGCAATTTCAGCTTCTAGTATAATGTACCTTCCTTCCACGTCTCTCACTAGTTTGTCAATTTTATATTCTATTGTTTTACTAAACAGGATGGCCACTCCTTTTTTCCTTTGATGCCCTGTAGTATATATCACCTCTTTCACCCAACCCCCTTTTAGTTTAATAGCCTCTTCCCCTTTTAGGTGTGTTTCCTGCAACAGCAATATCTGAGCACCCAGCTTTTTCGCGTATCTCAAAATAGCTTTGCGTTTCATGGGTGATGTTATTCCCCCTATATTCCACGAAACTACTTTAAGACTCATTTTCACTAATCTATGGATTTAACTATTATTGATAAGTCGTTTCTGAGTGTAAAGTATTAACAGGATAGGGTGGTCATAGCACACTAGAACTACAGTGTTTAAAAAACGGGTCAATTCCCTTTATTCCTCTCCTTTCACTAGAAATATAATTTCCACTTTACAAGTTACATCAATTTTACATTTTTTTTCATCCAATAACTAATCTTTAACCAATAATTATTTATTTTAGGACATGAAAACATACAGAATTATATCTGCATGTTCGTACCTACATTTTTTACAAAAATTGTCCTTATAGTTTTTCCATTTTAGACATCAAGTATAGGGTTAGATAGGAATGATATGATTGTGACTTTGAGGGTTGCATTTCTAGCTCTATTATTCTAGCTTTATTCATACTAAATTTTATATCCTTCTTTGTTATCTCAGAATCAGGAAAGAGTCTTAAACATTTATTGATATAGTCATACATTAAGTTAATTCTTTTTTGATCATAAAAGCAAACAGGAGATATTTCCTTGTGAAAATAAGTTTATAATTGGTTTCAAGATATCCCAGTGTTTGGTATAAAAAATAGTATTTCCTATATTATTGCAATAGTGTCTCAGTTGAAGATAAATAAAGAATTATGTATTTGTACAAATAAATTTATTTTTCATATAATCAGTCCTGGATTGATTTCTCATCTTCATGAATTAATTGATGTTAATTAAAAGATATTTTGAAAAGGCTAAGATTAAGTTTCCTATATTCTCCAGCCTTTTAACCATACTAGGTAATTTTCTATTAGCAATATGAATTAAAGTATTTAATTCAAAGGCTTTAATTAAATGTTTTTCTAAGTCAAGGTCTAGGAAAGTCTTATTCTCAGTAATCCAGGCCAGAACTGTCTTTGAAAGGAATACATAGAGTTAGACATTCAGATCAGGCAATCCCAAGCCTCCCCACTCTTTTGATATACAAAGTTTTGCATTTGATATCTTTGATTTCTTGCCATTCCAACATAAATAAGAATATATTAAAAATGTATTGCCTTTTTAAACCGTAATATATCTTTATTTCTAATATTTAATGGTAGGTTTTGAATTAGATATAATATCTTGGGAAGTGTACTCATTTTCACCATATTTATTTATCCTGAAAGGGTGATTTGAAATCCCGCTCTGAACATGATTTCATGCACTATAAGCTCATTCTCTACTCTTACACCTCTGCCCTTCGCTTAGCTAAGCAAACCTACTTCTCCTCTCTTATATCCACTCACTCCTCAAACCCTAAAAGACTCTTCTCTATTTTCAACTCTCTCCTCTACCAACCTGCACCACCCCCCTCATCTGCATTCAGTGCTCAAGACCTCGCTGACTATTTTCTCAATAAAACACTTGCAATCCGAGGAAACATCTCAACACAAACCTGCAATCTCCCAACTCCGCTCCCAGTCACCCCCTCTGCCACTCTCTGCACCCTCCTCCCAACCACAGAGAGTGAAGTGGCTTCCCTTTTGACTTCCTCACACCTCACTACCTGCCCACTTGACCCTATTCCTTCACATCTAATTCCTTCTCTGTCTACCACCCTCACTCCGGCTCTTACTCACATATTTAACCTATCCCTTTCTACCGGCTCATTCCCTGCCTCCTTCAAACATGCGAAGGTCACCCCCATCCTCAAAAAACCCTCCCTCGACCCTAACTCCCCTGCAAACTACTGCCCCATATCACTGCCCCCACTAGCTTCAAAACTCCTCGAAAAACTAGTTTTCAATCGCCTAACCCACTTACTGTCGTGAAAATCATTGCTTGACCCCTGCAATCTGGCTTCCGTCCCCAACACTCAACTGAAACTGCTCTCACCAAGGTTACTAACGATCTCCTTTCTGCTAAAAACAAAGGCTACTACTCTATACTCATCTTACTTGACCTATCTGCTGCCTTTGACACTGTTGACCATCCCCTTCTCCTACAGTCTCTCAGTTCTCTTGGTCTCTGTGACACTGCCCTCTCCTGGATTCACTCTTATCTCTCTAACAGATCCTTCTCAGTCTCTTTTGCTGGTGACTCCTCCTCTCTATTGTCCCTGTCTGTTGGAGTACCTCAAGGCTCTGTCCTGGGTCCTCTACTCTTCTCTATTTACACTTCTTCACTGGGTAAACTTGTCAACAGCTATGGCTTCAGCTATCACCTCTATGCTGATGATACCCAGATCTACCTTTCCACCCCTGCACTCTCTCCTTCTGTCAACTCTCACATCAGCGACTGCTTATCTGGCATTTCTTCCTGGATGGCCTCTCACCACCTAAAAATAAATATGTCCAAGACCGAACTACTTCGAATTCCCCCCTCTAGCTCCACTCCCATCTCTAATTTCTCTATCACTGTTGGCGGCACCACTATCTCCCCATCACCCCAAGTCCGCTGCCTCGGAGTAACGCTTGACTCAAATCTGTCCTTCATTCCCCACATCCAACTGCTCTCTTCATCCTGCCGCAACCACCTACGCAATATCTCCAAAATTTGCCCGTTTCTGAGTGCTGAAACTACCAAACAGCTCATCCACTCCCTGGTAATTTCCCGACTTGACTACTGTAACAACTTACTAATTGGCCTCCCTCTCTCCCGCCTCTCTCCCCTCCAATCCGTCCTAAATGCATCCGCCAGACTAATCCACCTCTCTCGACGCTCTGTTTCTGCTGCGCCTCTCTGTGAGTCCCTTCACTGGCTCCCCATTCACAACAGAGTTAAATTCAAAATTCTCACCCTGATCTACAAAGCCCTCACCAATGCTGCCCCACCCTACCTGTCCTCACTCATCAACAAATATACTCCTGCCCGTCCCCTAAGATCCAACAACGACCTGCTTCTTGCATCCTCTACCATCACCTCCTCTCATTCTAGACTACAGGACTTCTCTCGTGCGGCACCAACCCTCTGGAACGCACTTCCTCAAGATGTCAGACTTCCCCCTAACCTCTCGTCCTTTAAATGTTCCCTAAAGACCTTTCTGTTCAGGGAAGCTTATCACCCGACTTATTAACAAACTAACCAACTAACTAACAGTTGCCCTCTATCTCCTCACTAATATCATTCTCACCTCTGCAGTCCCCACCTCCTGTTTCCAATCCTCCTACCATCTAGATTGTAAGTTCCCACGGGAACAGGGCCCTCAACTCCCCCTGTATTTGTCTGTAAAATTTTGTGTCTTATCGTATTGTTTCTCCACTGTACTGTTATCCTTGTACCCATGGGCAGCGCTGCGGAATCTGTTGGTGCTTTATAAATAAAGAATAATAATCTCTTGATCCCCTCTATTGTTTTTGAAAATATTGTATCATAATTTAGTTTGTACCAATCTCCTGGTATTTGAGAAAATATTATTCCTAAATACTTTACACTTTCTGCAGCAACTTTAAAAAATGTTTTGTCTGAGAAGCCATATGATTTCTAATTAGTTTGTATTAACTTTATACCCAAAAAGGTTCCAAATGTTTCTAGTATTTTGATTGTTTTGGGAATTTGGATTTTTGAGTCTCTAAGAAATAATAATATGATCAGCGTAAGCTGCTACTTTTAATTCCGTATCTCTTTGTCAAGTATTCAATGAGAGGATCTATTTGTAGAGAATAACCAGTTTTAAAATGAAAGGGAAAAAATAACAATTTGAAATGAAAGTAATATAGCAGTTGTTGTTTAGCATTAATGAATCTTAAATTAACACCTGAACAACAGTTTGCAATTATTCTGCAGATTAACTATTCCCTGAATACTCTTCTTTGTATGCAGAGTGAGTAATCATATATATATATATATATATATATATATATTATTCAACTTATACCGGTATAAAAAAATAAAAGGAAAAAAATATGGCAGCAAACAAATTGAAGATTCAGCTTTTCCATTGACTGGTAGAAAGAGATGGTATATAAACAGTTAACGAGGTAGGATTACATATCTTAGTTAACTTAAGCAGAGTACATCAGAGACATTGCTTAGTATGTTAGTTATAAGGAAGTTCATCAAACATAAGCTATGACAAGGAGGATTTGCAGAAATCTGAACCTTGAAGCTGGAAGTTGCAGCAGCGTGTGTATGTTAAAACAAACAGCTGAAAGTCTGAGAGAGAGTGGATCCAAAACGAGGCTGTAGTGATGATCAGTTTCCAATACACTGATTCAGCTGGCAAGGAATTCCCAGAACACACGCTAAAGGATTCAAAGGTTGAGAAACTCTGATGGTAACAAAAACAAGATAACTGAAGTTTTAATACTGGAGACAATATAATCAGGCTGAAATAAATCTTGAGACAGAGGTTGGCTAGATACGATCTGAATGTAACACAGAAAAATTTCCAAGTAATTTGTGCAGGAAGTCCAACCTCTATTTAAAGGGAGAGCAAACAGAACTAATTGTTCCTTAAAGAGACAGAACATGACACTCCTATCTGAATTCCTCTAATTGATTCCAGAACTTTAACCATCAGTGGTTCAAGGGCTAAATCAAATAGTATAGGTGAAAGGGGGCACCTTTGGCGTGTACCGCTACACATTGTGATATAATCTGATTGCTGACTGTTTATAAGAATTTGCGGTTTTAGGAGATGAATACAATGCTCTTATATAATCCATAATATTCCCTGTAAATCCAAAATTATCCAAAGATGTAAAGAGATGGTCTCATTCAACTGAATCAAAGACCTTTTCAGCATCTAATTTTAATAGTAATAAATCAAAGCCCTTTTTATATAAAGTTTTCTTGTTAGCCCAGACAAATGAGATTACATTAGTTACCCTATGAATATTGTAAAAAGATGATCTACCATTTATAAACCCGGACTGATCGGGATAAATCAACGTTGGAATGACATGTTGTAATCTGTTTGCAATAATGCTTGTTGATATTTTGAAATCAGTATTTAATAGTGATATAGGTCTAAAATAAGCTATATCTAAAATAATCCGCCTAAATGTTGTTTATGCTTAGTTGAGAACAGTTAATTGTATAACTTTTCCAAAAATGATTCCTATTTCAGTACTCATTAGTTTATCAAATTTGTTTGGTAAATTATTCGGACCTGTGGCCTTGTTTAATGATAGATTTGTAATTGTTTCCTCTATCTCTTCCTTTTCAATTGGATGATTTAACCATTCCAATTTTTCCCCTAAATCTTTGTTTCTTAACCTGAACTATTCCTTGGGTCTTATATATTTGTTAATAGTATTCCATAAACTTTTAAAGAATTTCTTCTTGTGCAGATATAGTTATGTTTCTTATTCTTATGCTTTCAATGACTGTTTTCTTTTTATAAATCATATTCAATCTTGCTAGATATTTACCTCTCCAAATATAATTTCACTGCATTAGCAGTGGGCTTGGGATCCTTATCATGCTGAAAAATAAAACTATTCCCAACCACATGCTTTCCAAACGGAATGGCATGACAATTTAAAACCTGTCTGTACTTTTGAGCATTCATGATACCATCAATTCGGACAATATCACCAACACCACTGACAGAAATGCAGCTCCAAAAAAGGACAGATCATCCATCATGTTTCACTGAAGGCTGCATTCTTCCATCTCTCTTCAACTCTTTGAACATATTGTCGATGATTGGACCCAAAAATTTCAAACTTGGATTTGTCACTCCATAATAATCTTTTCCACTGAACTTAAATCCAATATATGTGAGCTTTAGCATATTTTTGATTTTTCACCCTGTTCCCCTTCTTAAAAAAGTGGTTTCATGGCTGCTACCCTTCCACAAAGACCATACTTGATCAAGCTTCTTCAGACTGTAGAATAGTCAAATTGGCATCCCGATTAAGCTACTTGAATACCACAACTTGAGTATCCAGTTTGTTTGCTGATATCCCTTTGAGAGTGTCTTTGCTGATGCAAAAGTATGATGTTATGTCTGTCATATTCTGTGATCTTTGTCATTTTGAATAGAATGATGTGATTGAAAGTTGGTCTTATTAGCAAGCTTCCACAGAATTAAACTCATACCACATGTGCATGTAATGTTAAAGCATGTCTTGCACAAACCTGGTGCAATAGACCTTTTTCACAGGGGTCATTTTAACATGAAATAGTAGGACAAATACAGGTGTTAGCAATTTAATCATGGTTCCATTCCATTTAGGTTTACGAAAGCCAAGTTCCTGCTATTGCGCAAGTGTAATGGGAGGTCACACTAAATACTCGCCACTTTAGTTTATAGAAGCTGTTTTTTTCTATCTGTTTTTCTGGTTTTTAATACTGCATACAGATATCCTGCATTTTTTGTTTGTATTCTAATAAAGAGACTGAGATCTAATTATATATGGCCATTATACCATTGCTAAAACAACAAATCTAATGGTGGCTTTTGCAAAGTACTGTGTTTATATATATATATATATATATATATATAATCAATCAGGGTAAGGATTAGCACTCACTGGATTTAAATACAACTATTTTATTAGGCAGTGACGTTTCGGGGCATTCACCCCTTCCTCAGACAACCCAAAATGTGATACAAACAATGTTAAATAGCAAATCAAACCCCTCCCCCATCAGGGGTTTGATTTGCTATTTAACATAGAAACATAGAAACATAGATATTGACGGCAGATAAGAGCCATAGGCCCAGCAAGTCTGCCCGACCTTACCTAACAGTATAAACTTATCTAGTTCGTAGGATAGCCCTATGCTTGTCCCATGCATTTTTAAAGTCCCCCACAGTGTTTGTTGCTACTACCTCTTGAGGCTTGTAGCCAAAGTGTTGTAAAATGTAATAACACACACATTCTCATACAACACACACACCACACACTCATACAACACACACACCACACATACCACACACAACACACACAAACACTCTCTCATACAACACACATTTTTATGTAACACACATACCACACACACTCTCATACAACACACACACTTTCATATAACACACACTCGCCCCATACACTCTCTTACAACACACACACTTTCATATAACACACAATCTCTCATACAACACACACACACTTTCATATAGCACGCCCACTTTCATATTAGACGCATACCACACACACACTCATACAACACACACCACACACACTCTCATATAACATACACACCACACACACACACTCATACAACACACACACACTCTCATACAACACACACCCCACACACAACACACGCACAGCGCACACACAATCTCATACAATACACCACACACACTCCTACAACACACACACAAGTCGCGACCCAGTACACATGGTGTTGTGACCCAGTAATGGGTCCCGACCTGTGGTTTGAAGAACCCTAATCTATATGGTACACATTAACTAGCTTTTGTCTTGCTGTGAAAAACTTATAAAATGCTATTGATTTTAGTTCTTATAAACTATATTAATATTAATATAACAATGTTAGTTGTGCAAAGCGGGGGAATGGGTAGTAAAGGCACTATCTTTTTACACAATAAAACATTTGACGTAGACTGTCCCTTTACACTTTACATTGTACTCAGACAGATATCTCAATGTAAACAACACATTTTGCAGCTATACTGCTTTGGAATCTAATACCTATATTTTGGATAACATTTGCAATGTACAGCATTGTGTGTACAATAACACAGGCTTCCATGATCCTATTGTGCACAGAGCATTATGAAAATGTGTGAAGTTCTCACTGCCATTTTTTTCTTTAGGTAGTGGAATCAAATTAGATGTTTCTATAGTATTAATAAAAAATGAATTGCTTGCTTAAAAAAAGACAGAAGAATGTGACAATATTTTATAAAGAAATTACAGAAAAATATGTATTTGAAATTGTACAATTCATAATTTTTTACAGGGAGCATAACTATTTTGTTTTGAGAAACCAGTTTTAACCTGAATAATTAACTAATTTCTGTTCATTAATATATACTTTAAATATAATATAATTTACACCTATTTCACCTTCAATAATTTGAATATATTTGCATTGTATTGTGAAAGGATAAATATACTTTGTGAGCATTGCAATACTAAATGTAGTGTTTGTCACATAACATAATGCTAACATTGACTAAAGCTGAGGTGCACACCTACCAATCTGTCTGTATAAGGAGCACCGGAGGGAAAGCATTGAGGGGAGGGGCTTTTGACCACTCTGCAGGCCATTGGATAGTGTGGTTGCTGGGCAGAATGGGTGGAGCTGGAGAGAGGGATCATAACGGTTGGGGAAGCGGAAGCTAGCAAAAGTTAGCAAGTGTAGGGGGAAAGAAGCTTAAGTCAGGATGGAGAGCTCAAGTTCACTGTTGGAGCAGGTCAAAGGCTGTCAGGCTTTTGGGTGTACTGTTTCCTTAATTAGAATTCAACCAATCATATCTTACTTACTCTCATAAAACACCTGTTCACTGAACACACCTTGCTTAGTATTTTGTTATTTTCCTCAGAGTAACACTGAGCCTCTGATACCTCTGGAAGGTTAATATTGTATCTAAACTTTTCAGCAACTCAAGTTACCTCATTCAAGATCTACCTACTACGGATTTAATATTTATTTCCAGCCTGTTGCAACATCTTACTTTGGCAAGTACTTTTCATTTATTCAAGACTGTCTTTATTTTGGGAAGTTACGTTACCTGTTTCAACTTATCAGCTCATATTATTTATCAACCAAGTCTGTGGCTGCCATAAAGAATAACCGGTTATTGAAGCTCTTATCTGTTAATCTTATTTGTTCTGTTATATTATCCTTATGTTGATTTCTGCTGCACCGGAGAATCGTGACGTCACACGCTGACTGTTAGCTGGCTTCAGCGTGTCTCTGCTGCTGCTGCAGCCGCAGCCCACAGAACCCGGAAGTGTTTGTCCTTACTTACCGCATTCACAGTTTTCAAGGTACATTACTACGTTTGCAACTATAATCATATCTGCAGAAGTTCTCCATTATAACAATCTATCAATACTACATTGGATAAGACTTACTTGCTGTGTGTTCAATATCTCATGTTACGCAATATATTATAATTATTCCTTACTTATTCTTAA
Organism: Bombina bombina; assembly: GCF_027579735.1. NCBI lineage: Eukaryota > Metazoa > Chordata > Amphibia > Anura > Bombinatoridae > Bombina > Bombina bombina. Next base: position 630,176,989 of record NC_069502.1, read on the forward strand.
GAAAGTTTCACCTATTCCTATATCCTTTTGTATTATTACAAGCCTGCTTATTTCTAAGATTGCATTTGATTTTGATTCCTATAATACAGATAATACTTTAGTGTGTACTTTTTGTAGGGAAACATTAATCTATATTAACTGCACATATATCCATATGGGTTTACCAAGTAATAGTACTCTCAATTGATATTGTGCTACATACCTATACTAGTAATCAAACTAAGCAGGATTGATTATTACATAATACTAAGCCATAAAAGAAAATGGAACCTGCTGAAATTCCCCAAGTAGTCTATAACCTGAGTCAAAAGGTAGACAAAATGGGACAGGCTATCTTGGACTTACAACTAGAAAATCAGGTTCTCAGAGAGCTTATAAAGGAGGTAAAAGAACAACAAACCCCCAGTTCTGAACCACAGATAAGCTTGCCAGAATTATATAATGGTAATAGGAAAACCTATAGGCAGTTTAAAAATGCCTGCTACCTGCTCTTCAATTTAAAACCAAAAACTTACCCCACTGACAGGGTAAGGGTTTTGTCTACAATATCTTTTCTAAGATCTGAACCCAGAATTTGGGCAGATCATTTGTGTGAAACAAATGACCCTCTACTAGATTCACTAACAAATTTTTTCCAAGCCATGGATGAGCTATATAGAGATACTGATATTCAACTAACGGCTGAACAAAAGATGAGGAGTTTAAAACAAGGAAAAAAGACAGTGGAGGAATATACCACTGAATTTAAGCTGTACGCATCAGACTCAGCATGGAGTTTGGTTTCGCTCAGAAACCAATTTAGATTGGGACTGTCTGATCCTGTCAAGGATGAGCTAGCACGTATAGAGCTTCCAAGTACCCTGGATGCATTAATAAAAGTCTCAACCCAAATTGACCGGAGGCTCAGGGAACGCAAAGCTGAACGTGGTTATTCAGATCCAACATTTAAAGCCACTATGTCCACCTCTGCACACATAAAATCACCTCCAATGGAGCATGTCACCCCCATGGAAATAGGAGTTATTCGTGGACCATTAACCCCTGAAGAAAGGATAAGAAGAAGAACTAATCACCTCTGTATGTATTGTGCAAATCCCAGTCATACAGTTATGAATTGTCCAACATTACAAAAAAATAAAAAGAGTAAGTTTGTTCATATTAACAATACTCAAAGTCTAGATAAACAAATTTCTTATTGCAAACTAACTCTCCTTTTGCAGTGGGACCTTAATAGATTGGCTACTTCTGCCATCGTTGACTCTGGAGCCTTTGGAAACTTTATAGACAAATCTACTGTATTGAAAAATAAAATACCTATTGTATTAAAGAAAACACCAGTTTCAATCAAAGTTATTGATGGCTCTGTAATTGCAAATAGTCCTATAACTCACAACACAGTACCTATATTAGTTATTACTGAAGATGGCCACACTGAATATATAACATTCGATGTAATTCCATCACCTCATTTCCCTATTGTATTAGGGTTATACTGGCTTCAGACACATAACCCCTATATTGATTGGTCTACTTTAACTGTTGCCTTCCAATCAAAATTCTGTGAAAATACATGCTTCCCACATCATAAAATACTACACACAGAATTAGAACAGATTCAAATACCGGAACCATACCAGGACTTCATAGAGGTCTTTAGTAAAGTTGAGGCAGAAACTCTTCCACCTCATCGGGTTTATGATTGCCCAATTGAATTAATTCCAGGTGCAACATTACCGGTTGGTCATTTGTATCCATTGAGTCACCCTGAGTTATTACATCTTAAACAATACTTACAAGATAATCTTAGAAAGGGTTTCATCAGACCCTCTTCTTCACCCACAGCAGCTGGAATGTTCTTTGTAACCAACAAAGACACTTCCCTCAGGCCGATAATAGATTACCGAGAGCTTAATAAACGGACGGTAAAAAACCGATATCCGTTACCTCTCATACCAGAATTAATTGAAAGAATTATACCACCATCATGGTAGTTGTTGATAGTTTCACCAAAATGTCGCATTTTATTCCATTTCATAAGCTTCCCACTTCAGCAGAAACAGCTAACTTATTTATACAACATGTGATTCGGCTTCATGGGGTACCAACAGTTTTGATATCTGACAGGGGTTCCCAGTTCACATCTAAATTCTGGAAAAGTCTCTGTCAATCTCTTAACATAACCCATCAATACACCACTGCATTTCATCCACAAGCAAACGGACAGGTTGAGAGAATCAATCAATGGTTAGATGAGTACCTACGATGTTTTTGTTCCTACCAGCAAGACAATTGGATAACATACTTACCCTTCGCTGAATTTTCCTACAATAATCTAACCAATTCATCCACAAAATTATCTCCATTCTTCGCAAATTATGGGTACCATCCAACCATCACTTCAGTTAGTACTTCTCCTTCCAATTCTCCTCTTGTAGATGAATGGAATAATGCACTTCTAGACAATTTTCGGGTTATCAAGGAAAACATTTCAAAAGCTCAGACTTCCCAAAAGCACTATTATGATTTGAGACACAGACAACCACCTTCATATCAAATTGGAGACCAGGTATGGTTGTCAACTAAAAACCTAAAGCTACATCTTCCTAGTAGGAAAATGACACAAAAATTCTGTGGACCATTCCCTATCACTAGGGTAATAAATCAGAATGCAGTCACTCTGGATTTACCTTCATCTATGAGAATACATCCGACTTTCCATGTTTCCCTCCTCAAACCATACGTTCCTACTAGAAATAACACACCCCAATTACTACCAACCACTTCCATCCAAGACTCAGAAATCTATGAAGTTAAAGAAGTACTTGACTCAAGGTTTTCCAAGGGTTTTCTGGAATATTTAATTAGGTGGAAGGGGTACTCGGAGGAAGATGACTCTTGGGAACCCGCATCTAATCTTAATGCTCCTCGACTTGTTTCCCAATTCCACAGGAGATATCCAGATCGCCCCAGACTTCAAGCTGAGGATCAGCTTGTTTGAGGGGGGAGTCATGTCAGGCTTTTGGGTGTACTGTTTCCTTAATTAGAATTCAACCAATCATATCTTACTTACTCTCATAAAACACCTGTTCACTGAACACACCTTGCTTAGTATTTTGTTATTTTCCTCAGAGTAACACTGAGCCTCTGATACCTCTGGAAGGTTAATATTGTATCTAAACTTTTCAGCAACTCAAGTTACCTCATTCAAGATCTACCTACTACGGATTTAATATTTATTTCCAGCCTGTTGCAACATCTTACTTTGGCAAGTACTTTTCATTTATTCAAGACTGTCTTTATTTTGGGAAGTTACGTTACCTGTTTCAACTTATCAGCTCATATTATTTATCAACCAAGTCTGTGGCTGCCATAAAGAATAACCGGTTATTGAAGCTCTTATCTGTTAATCTTATTTGTTCTGTTATATTATCCTTATGTTGATTTCTGCTGCACCGGAGAATCGTGACGTCACACGCTGACTGTTAGCTGGCTTCAGCATGTCTCTGCTGCTGCTGCAGCCGCAGCCCACAGAACCCGGAAGTGTTTGTCCTTACTTACCGCATTCACAGTTTTCAAGGTACATTACTACGTTTGCAACTATAATCATATCTGCAGAAGTTCTCCATTATAACAATCTATCAATACTACATTGGATAAGACTTACTTGCTGTGTGTTCAATATCTCATGTTACGCAATATATTATAATTATTCCTTACTTATTCTTAAGAAAGTTTCACCTATTCCTATATCCTTTTGTATTATTACAAGCCTGCTTATTTCTAAGATTGCATTTGATTTTGATTCCTATAATACAGATAATACTTTAGTGTGTACTTTTTGTAGGGAAACATTAATCTATATTAACTGCACATATATCCATATGGGTTTACCAAGTAATAGTACTCTCAATTGATATTGTGCTACATACCTATACTAGTAATCAAACTAAGCAGGATTGATTATTACAAAGGCCTAGTTGCAGCGAAGGGAATTGCATGGCTGCAGCAGAGCCTCTTGGGGGATGACGGTGGATCAGGAGTCCAGGCGGCTGCAGAGGAGCTGGCGGGGACGTCCGGGCAGGAGCAGATGAGCGGCCGGCCGACGAGGCCACCTAGGCCGCTGGTGTGGATTAGTCCGGAGTTGCGGAGGAGGTCTGAGAGTAGTGGGAGGCAGAAATCAGCCAGTAAGAGAGGAGGGAGCAGGATATCTGGTGGGCAGAAGAGGTCAGCAGGGGCCCGGAGCAAATCGCCCGCGCTGGCAGGTGAGGCCAGCAGAGGGTGTGTGAGGCGGCGGGTTGACAGGAGCAATGTTGGCACTGGTGAGGTGGTAGTGGGAGTTGGAGGTGTGGGACAGGAGGCCGCATTGGCTGGAGAGGGGGGGCAGGTGGCAATAGCCGGTGAGGTGCAACGGGATATCTGGGGATAAGGTGGGAGGGGTGAGATGGATTATGGGGGGGCAGATGGGGAGAGTGGTGGGAGGCTTGTTGAGCGCAGGGGCCAGAGTGATTTACAAAAGAAAAAGGGGGTTTCTAGGACACAGAAAGGGGAAAAAGGACAGAGAGGCAGAGAGGCAAGGGGAGAGGGTGGGAATATAGTGGTGGGGGGGGGTGAACCAGGGGAAGAGAGAGTGCAGGGGAGATTAGATAGGGCAGTGGAAGGTCTGGTGCAGGACATAAGGGGTAGGGGACAAGGGGGTATGGGTGGCATAGGTAGGGGAGCAGAAAGGGAGGCCGTGGGTCAGATGAGGGGGTTGAGTGGAACAGAGGGGAATAGGGAAGGGGTTAGGGGCTTGTCAGAATGGGTCAGGCATGACAGTGATTTCTCTGATATTTCTATTGCAGAGCTGGAGAAGTTGGACAACGTCCCTGTGGTGAGACAGGGGTTGCCTGGGGCGCAGTTGTCATCTCATGAGCTGGAGGAGGACATCTTGTGGATGAATGAATCCTACAGTGACTTTGCAGGGGAAGAGAACAATGTGGTGCAGTGGACTAAACCAGAGAATACGGCACAGGTAGGAGAGTTGGCTGCGTTGATGCAGCTGCTTAATTCACTGGTGCCTGGGGGGGGGCAAGGGGACCAGGGGAGGGGGCAGGTGGGGGTTAGAAGGGTTAGTCAAGGCAGGAGTAGAGAGAGGGAAAGGGATGAACTGGTGGGGCGGAGGGATAATACACCTCAATATTCACAGGGGGCTGTTGGTGGTGCAGGAAGGCAAGGGGGAGCGGTCAAGAGCAGGAGCAGGCATAGTTGGCAGAAGAGGGTGAGATCCAGGACTACAGGGAGCAGGAGGAGTACACGTCCCCCACATGGGGCAGGCTAGTAGGAGAATGGGTGCATTCACATAGGAAGGAAGTTTCCAGACCTCACAGCTTGGGTGAATGGGGGACAAGGGTGCTAGGCACCATGGAGGAGAGGTGCAGAGAGACTGTCACAATGGAGAGGGACCGTCTGGACAAGGAGACAGGAGTGAAGCTACCAGGTGAGATGGCGGGTACCTTGCAGGGGGTGGGGGATGGCACAGGGGGAGTGCATGAGGTGGTACTGAAAGGCTTGAAAAAGTTGGTGGCTCAACTGAAAGGCAAGGGGAAGGAAGCGGTGACTGAAGGGATCAGGGCGGAAGGAGTGGCGGGAGCATGGGTCCCGTCTGTTGGAGTAGATGCAAGGGTTAGTGGATCGGCGGGAGGGGGTCCCCCTGAATCCGGGGGCGCAACCAGTGGTACTGTCACAGCGCCGGTGGGAGAGGTGTTGAAGGTGGTGGATCAGGCTTTGTGGAGGCCTTGCCTGTGTTCGGTAGGGATGCTGGGAATACATTTAGGGAAGGAGGTTAAAGAGAAAATATGGAAGCGGGAGTTTGTGGAGTTGTTCTCATTGCTTCCTTTGGACCACTTTATAGAGATAAAGGAGGACCCCAAGGTGGAGCAGGGGAAAAAAGAGGAGGAGGAGAGAAAGAAAAGGTGGAGAAAATTGCCAAAAACCTTTTCTACTTGGTCTAAGGCCTTTTGTATATTGGCCAGTGTCATTGGGGAGAAGTTCCCAGAGCAGAGCTCGGCCATGTTCTGCTATTTAGCAGGTGCTCAGAGGACGTATGGGGGACTTGCTTGGTGGAGATATGATGAGCAGTTCTGCCAGAGGCTAGCGGTATGGCCAGAAATGAGGTGGGACGACCGGGAGATGGGTGTGTGGTGGGAGTTGATGACTCCATTGAGGGGGCAATCCTTTCAGAGCGGAGGAATGGGAAGAAGCGGGGCATCGGGGGGTGCCATCAAAAATAGCCTGTGCTTCCAATTTAATGAAGGGTCATGCAGGTTCGGGGCAACATGCAAGTAAAAGCATGAGTGCTCGGGGTGTGGAGGTGCTCAGTCGGGAGCAAAATGTTTCTGAAAAGGGAATGGGAAAAAATGGAGAAGGTGCTGTTGCGGGCTAGGACCCCGGTGAGGGTAAGAGAGATGGTCCAGTGGCTAAAACAGTACGGTAGGAGAAGAGGGAGGGCGGGGGATGCAGAGCTTTTGCTGTCAGGTTTCAGTTCAGGGTTCCATATCCACTTTTCAGAGGCAGGAGTTTTGGGGGTCCCGGGTAATTTAAGATCAGCGGAGCAATTCCCAGAGGTGGTACGGGTGAAATTGGAAAAGGAGGTGGCATTGGGGAGGATGGCAGGCCTGTTTAGGGACCCGCCTTTGGCAAATTTGAGAGTTTCCCCGTTGGGGGTGGTCCCCAAGAAAGCAGAGGGGCAATTTAGGATGATAAGGGTTATCAGTGAACGATAGGATCAACCCTGCTTTGACTGCGGTGAGCTACGTGTCCTTTGATAGGGCGGTGAGTGTGGTCAAGAAGGCTGGGGTGGGAGCCTTATTGTCAAAGGTAGATGTGGAGGCGGCTTTTCGGCTGTTGCCGGTTCACCCGGTATGTCACCATTTGTTGGGTTGCCATTTCCAAGGGGAATTTTTTGTGGATCTTTGCTTGCCCATGGGGTTTTCCATTTCCTGTGCATACTTCGAAAAATTCAGTACCTTTGTGGAGTGGGTGGTGAAAGAAAAGGCAGCCAGGAACTCGATTGTCCATTATTTGGATGATTTCCTGTTCATAGGGGCAGCAAATTCAGGGGATTGTGAGTTGTTGTTAGGGACTTTTGAGGAGGTGGCGGGGCAATTTAGTATTCCGAATGCCCCAGAGAAGACGGAGGGTCTGGTAACTAAGTTGAGTTTTCTGGGGATCCAGATTGACTCAGTGCTGATGGAATGCTCGCTGCCTTGGGATAAGGTGGTGGATTTGAGAAGGGTCATTGCTGAAATGTTGGGTAAGGGAAAAGTCACGTTGAAGGAACTTCAGTCACTCTTGGGCAAATTGAATTTTGCCTGAAGAGTGATTCCGGTGGGAAGGGTGTTCGGGAGGCACTTGGCATTGGCAACGGCAGGGGTGAAGGCGCCGCACCACAGGATCCATCTTTCGGCAGAGTTGAAAGAGGATTTGAGGGTGTGGTTGGTTTTCTTTTGAAAGAATTAAATGGGTGATCTTTCATTCAGGAGAGAGGGGTGTTGGATGAGGTGCTGCATCTGTATACAGATGCGTCAGGGGCCCATGGTTTTGGGGCGTACCTGAATGGGAAGTGGTGTGTGGATACATGGCCTGATCTGTGGAAGGAGAGGGGGTTGACCAAGAACTTGGTGTTCTTGGAACTGTTTCCGTTGGTGGTGGCGATGATGGTGTGGAGGGAATTGCTGGGGAACAAAAGGGTGCTTTTTCATTCCGACAACTTGGGGGTGGTATTTGCCATCAATCGCTTGACTGCGAAGTCGAGGCCAGTGATCCGGCTCCTTCGGGTGTTTGTGCTTGAATGCTTGAAGGGGAATATGTTCTTTCGGGCTGTGCATGTTCCAGGGAGCAGAATGTAATTGTGGACTCTCTTTCCCAGTTACAGTGGCAGAGATTCCGGAAAGCAGCTCCGGAGGCAGATGTGGCAGGGGCGAGATGCCCTCAGGTTTTGTGGCAGATGGAATTTGTAGAGGATTGAGTTTGGCGAGAGGGGCATTAGCCCAGAGTACTTTGAGAGCCTATGTTCCAGTGTGGGTGAAGTGGTTCAAGAGAATGGGTGGTCAGGGGGCTCAGCTGTCCAGAAAGGAATGGGTGTTGAGCTTAGTGGACTGGGTGGTGGAATATAAGAAGGCGAGGCTATCTAACACCATGGTAAAACGGCAAGTGGCGGCTCTAGCCTTTCTATTTAAATTGATGGTCTGGGGTGATTTGACAAAGGAATTTTGGGTTAAATTGGCAGTGAAAGGGATTTGTAGGGGCAGGGTGAGAGGGGACAAAAGACGTCCCTTGGTTTTTCATTGTTGAAAAAGGTGATGGGGTATTGGAGTGAATATGCAGGTCAAGGTTTGAGTATTTCCTTTTTAGGGCGGCTTTTGTGTTGGCATTTTTTGGGGCTTTCAGAGTGTTGGAGTTGGTGGGAGCAAATCGGAGTGACAATGGGGGCATATGGGTGAATGAGGTGGTCATGGATGGCCTGGAGGTGTTGATTTGGTTGAGAAAATCAACCAAAAAAAGACAGATCAGGAGGGTGTGGGGCACATGATCAGATTGTTTGCAATTGGGGGTGAGTGTTGCCCAATAAGGGCGTTGGCAGATTACTTAAGGGTAAGACAAGTAGGAGAGGGCCCTTTACTGAGGCATTTGGATGGCAGGGTGTTATCAAAATATCAGTTTGGGGCAGTGCTCAAACAAGCATTGGAGGTAGCAGGGGTGGACCCGAAGGATTTCAGGTGCCATTTTTTTAGAATAGGCGCGGCAACTGAGGTGCATGAGCTGGGTTTGAGTAAGGAGGTGGTAAAAAAGGTGGGGAGGTGGAAATCTGGGTGCTTTAAGGGTTATGTAAAATCAAACCTGATAGTTTAGTTTTGGTGTTTCGACAGGTCCAGTACAGTGTTGGATAGTAGGCCATTGTTACATTTTTTGGGCAAGGAAGGCGGCGGCAGTCAAGGACGTGGGGATCCAATTGAGCTTTCCTTGGAAGTTTTAGTGAAATGGTTTGGTGTGAGAGGACTTCGTTGGGACGGGGTGTTGTCTACAGTGTGCAATTATGATAGGCTGTATAGGCCTCCTAGTGCTTCATGCAGGGGGAAATGATTTACGGTTCATGGCGCAAAAAGAGCTGGTGGACAGGCTGAAAGAGTGTATGAGCAGGCTGAAGGTGTTGTTTCTGAAAGTGGTTATTATTTGGATGTCAGGAGACTGGACACGTCAAGGAGAAAGGTGAACCGAACCATTTTAGGTTTTGTAGCTCAGTTAGGGGGGTTTGGCATTTGCCATGTTGAGTTTGAGGGGGAGTCGGGTAGGTGTTTTTTCCTTAAGGACGGGGTGCATCTTAATGAGGTGGGGTTGCATCTGTTTAATTTTAATCTGAAGGAAGGGGTACAAAAGGCCTTAGCCCGGGTGGGGGGTACCCAATGGTAGGTCGGTCTGTGGCGGGTGCTGGCCTTGTGAGGCGAGTTTAAGCAGAAGTGGTACCTCATCAGATGATGGGGGAGAGTTTAAGAAAAGGGGGCATGCCTGGCAGTAGCCAGTGGAAGGCACATGTGGCGGTTGATAGGCGGCACCCTAGTTTGGAACCATCATGGTTAATTGGATGTTATATTTCTTAACCACCTGTTTTTGAGTTAATAAATGTGGACTGCGGCCTTTTTACCCCAATACTGGTGTTGTGTATTAATTGAGTGTATGAAGAGTGCCGAATGAGTGGGTCAAAGGAGCACCGGAGAGAAAGCATTGAGGGGAGGAGCTTATGACCACTCTGCAGGCCATTGGATAGTGTGGTTACTGGGCAGAATAGGTGAAGGGTGGAGCTGGAGAGAGGGATCATAACGGTTGGGGAAGCGAAAGCTAGCAGAAGTTAGCAAGTGGAGCGGGAAAGAAGCTCCCTCTCTAATTTCTGGTTGAAGGTTGTCACAGCTGTGGTGGGTGCTGGCCTTGTGAGGTGAGTTTAAGCAGAAGTGGTATCTCATTGAACGATGGGGGAGAGTTTAAGAAAAGGGGGCGTGCCTGGCAGTAGCCAGTGGAAGGCACGTGTGGTGGTTGATAGGCGGCACCCTAGTTTGGAACCATAATGGTTAATTGGATGTTATATTTATTAATCACCTGTTTTTTGAGTTAATAAATGCAGGCTACGGCCTTTTTACCCCAATACTGGTGTTGTGTATTAATTGAATGTATGAAGAGTGCCGAATGAGTGGGTCATGATCCTAACACTGACTGAACTGAAACTGAAAGTAATATTAGCTGGTGCTGTAAGTGGAAGGATTCATGCTTAAGGTGGAATAGAATTATTATAATTTATTACAAATCGTGCTCATGTTTTAGCAAAATGTGCTCACGATTAATTAAAAAAATCTTGTGTGACACCTCTGGGGTTCCGTATGTTTCTAAACTGAATATAGCATGTGTTAGGATTATAAAAACAAGATATCACAAGGGCTTTACCTATCAAAGCGTGATATGTACATATGCATCAATCCTGAGTATGAAATGTTGCTGTAACTAATAAATGTTATAACTGTTATATTCCTCATTGATCTAAGCCTATAAAAAGGAAATTAGGAATGCAATATAGCATAATATTACACATCTTTATTAATAAAGACATTTATTATACCAATGCAATGTTTAATTTAATATGTAAATAGGCAATATGTATAATAGGTCTATTTAAAGGTAATGAAATCATAGATTTCTTTAAGCAAATAGGTTTTTATTTTTCCACCATGAACAAGAAAATTAAAGTTACAGACTTTCACAATTGGAGGTCATAATATGACCCAGGCCTCCTATACTTTGGGTATAAATTCCCGGGAGGGAAGGAAAAAATGTAGCACTGATATGCTGTGAAGAAGCCGCACCGGAGCTTCCTAGCGGCGAAACACGTGTTGCGTGTTTGGATATGACTCAGAATGGACTACCGAGTACAACCAAAGTTTGTTGCCATAATTGACCCTGGAGGAAGCTACGTTTAGCTCAGACGGCAGTTTGCATAATGGAGAAGCTCTGACATAAGCAGAATATTGGTGGAAAAGAACACAGGATAAGGAATGTGTATTACACACTAAAGCAGAAGGCTGAACAACATACAACGTATCAAAGGGTGGTGAGAATTGACAGGGTCCCCTTAGTTGGGAGTAAATCTCCCAGTAGGAGTTCCCTAGGTCACAATAACTTACTATGCTTGAACTCTGCTGGTATAATTGCTTGCCTTGCATTTTCTATTACTAATCTGCATGAACTGCCTTTTTATCGCTTATTGCTTGAAGCTGCTAACACCTCACAAAGCTTTATGGATATGTGCAGATTATTTAGTACACCATTATCTGCTTGTCTTTGCTATATGGGATAATATTCTGATGCTAATGCTACAAATATAAATGCAATGCAATGATATTTGTTACAAACGAATGCTTAGTATTGATTTATTGACATTTATTTGTCTAACGTATTGATATGCTGTGTCTTACTAAGAAATGTATATGGTTGTGATTACAAATTACTACACTATTATTATTAGGGTTTAGTAGTAGTGATGTCACGAATAGTTTGCCGGCGAATAGTTCCTGGCGAACATAGCTTGCTCGCGTTCACCGCGGCGGGCGAACATATGCAATGTTCGGTCCGCCCCCTATTCGTCATCATTGAGTAAACTTTGACCCTGTACCTCACAGTCAGCAGACACATTACAGCCAATCAGCAGCAGACCCTCCCTCCCAGACCCTCCCACCTCCTGGATAGTGATGTCATGAACAGTTCTGCCGCGAATAGTTTGCAGCGAACATAGCATGTTCACGTTCGCAGCGGACGGCGAACATATGCGATGTTCGATCCGCCCCCTATTCATCATCATTGAGTAAACTTTGACCCTGTAGCTCACAGTCACAAGACACATTTCAGCCAATTAGCAGCAGACACTCCCTCCCAGACCCTCCCACCTCCTGGACAGCATCCATTTTAGATTAATTCTGAGCCTGCATTCTTAGTGAGAGGAGGGACAGTGTAGCTGCTGCTGATTTAATAGGGAAATTGATAGCTAGGCTAGTGTATTCAGTGTCCACTACAGTCCTGAAGGACTCATCTGATCTCTGCTGTAAGGACAGCACCCCAAAAAGCCCTTTTTAGGGCTAGAACATCAGTCTGCTTTTTTTTTTTTTTTCCTGTGTAATCTAATTGCAGCCTGCCTGCCAGCTCAGGCTCACAGTGTATACTGTGCCCACTTGCCCAGTGCCACCACTCATATCTGGTGTAACAGTAGTGTACATTTAAAAAAAAAAAAAAAAAAACTTTTTTTAATTTGAAATAATAGCAGTCATTTTCCTTCACACGTGTGCGTTTGAGGTCCTGCCAGGGCACAGTATGACACCAGTGCAAGTCATATCTGTTAAAACAGTAGTGTACATTTAAAAAAAACAACAACCTTTTTTTAATTTGAAATAATAGCAGTCAGTTTCCTTCACACGTGTTAGTTTCAGGTCCTGCCAGGGCACAGTGTGACACCAGTGCAAGTCATATCTGCTAAAGCAGTAGTGTACATTTAAAAAAAAACAAAAAAACATTTTTTTAATTTGAAATAATAGCAGTCAGTTTCCTTCACACGTGTGCGTTTCAGGTCCTGCCATGCACAGTGTGACACCAGTGCAAGTCATATCTGCTAAAACAGTAGTGTACATTTAAAAAAAAAACACCTTTTTTATTGTGAAATTATAGCAGTCAGTTTCCCTCACACGTGTGTGCTCCAGGTCCTGCCAGGGCACAGTGTCACACCAGTGCAAGTCATAGCTACTAAAACAGTAGTGTACATACATTTAAAAAACAATAACCTTTTTTTACTGTGAAATAATAGCAGTCAGTTTCCCTCACACCAGTGATGTGCAGTCACTAGAGGCAGGTGAGGCAGTGCTTCACCTCTCATATGGGCAAAAATATATATTTTTTTATTGGCTTTAAAAAAAAAATTGTAATTTTTTTCCCCCAGCATTTCTTTTTTCTCACAGCTATATGTTGTGCAATGAAGAGGCACAAGCAGGTCTGCCCACCATTACACAACATGCTGCGCCACCTACTGGATGCAAGTGGTTAAGATAATTGCATGGCCCATTATCTGCTTATTTGAGGCAGTCCTATTTGGGCTGAACCAATCCAGCGAGAGGCATTAGTAAGTGGAACATAGGGTTGGGGCTGGATGTTAAATCATATAAAACAAAACAAAAACAGAAAAAAACAACTCTCATATATTTTGTTGCTGTCCTGTGAACCTGCTAGCTTTGCTAAAGTGAAAAAGAGAGTTCTGTACTTCCCCTCTAAGTGCAGTGGAATGTGCCACTGTCACTTCCTGAATCCTTATACAGAGCAGGAAAAGAGGCACAGAGAGCAGTGTTTCAGCCACATCTTATTAAAGTAAGATTTTACTGAAAGGGATTCTGTTAGTGAAAATGATAATTTAATGAATGTGGTTTAGTGTTTTTTTACTCTTTTACAGCAGGGTCGTTTTTGTATTTTGTTTACTCAAACTTTACACCCACTAACTTAGCAGCTTGCCTCTGTACTTCACACTAAATTATAGACTCATTTTCTGAACTCTCTGTAGCTCTGCTGTTTTATTACTTTAAAATGCAGTGCCCCCCCCCCCCCTTGTGTGTGTGTGTGTGTCTCTCTCTCTCTATCTATCCATCTCTCTCCTTATGTGTTGTTCTCCCCCATGGTCTCTTTCTCTCTCTGTCTCTCTTCCTCCCCCTCTGACTCTCATCCCTTATGTAATGAAAGAATCTATAAGCATAATTTGCAGCATTAAAGTAAAAAGTATGTTTTAAACATATTTTAATGGGCATGGATTTCTAGATCTCATAATCAGAGCAAGCATTGTGTTATCTGGCAAGAGTTTCTATTACAATCCTTTTAGACTAAAATCAGATGTTTACTAAGTTGACCAGTTTTCCAAGACACCATTTAAAGGGACATGAAACCCATATGAAACCCATATGCAAATGTAAATAACTTTCCAATTTACATCTAATATCTAATTTTCTTCATTCTTTTGATGCCCTTTGTTGAAAATCATATCTAAATATGCTCAGTAGCTGCTGATTGGTGGCTGCACATAGATACCTCATGTGATTGGCTCACCCATGTGCATTGCTATTTCTTCAACAAAGGATATCTAAAGAATAAAGGCGTATCCTAGCCACTGCCTCACCAGCCTCTGACGTCACTGCACGTCACTGCCTCACACGTGTGCGTTTCAGGTCCTGCCAGGGCACAGTGTCACACCAGTGCAAGTCATATCTGCTAAAACAGTAGTGTACATTTAAAAAAAAAAAAAACCCTTACACTACCTGAACGATACAACATAATACCTGTTAAGCATGTTATTCCAAACAATTTAGGAATGTTAGGTGATTTATGCCCTTTATGGATTAAAACCAGACTCTGCATCACCTATGTAATTTTCCATGGGAGTTTGCCATGGATCCCCCTCCGGCATACTACAGTCCAGGTGTTAGTCCCCTTGAAACAACTTTTCCAGCACTTTTGTGGCCAGAAAGAGTCCCTGTGGGTTTTAAAATTCGCCTGCCTATTGAAGTCTATGGCGGTTCGCCCAGTTCGCCGGTTCGCGAACTTTTGCGGAAGTTCGCGAACACAAAATTTTAGGTTCGCGACATCCCTACTCCTGGACAGCATCCATTTTAGATTAATTCGGAAGCTGCATTCTTAGTGAGAGGAGGAACAGTGTAGCTGCTGCTGATTTAATAGGGAAATCGATAGCTAGGCTAGTGTATTCAGTGTCCACTACAGTCCTGAAGGACTCATCTGATCTCTGCTGTAAGGACAGCACCCCAAAAAGCCCTTTTTAGGGCTAGAACATCAGTTTGCTTTTTTTTTTCCTGTGTAATCTAATTGCAGTTGCCAGCCTGCCAGCGTGTGTGTCAGGCTCACAGCGTATACTGTGCCCACTTGCCCAGTGCCACCACTCATATCTGGTGTAACAGTAGTGTAGATTTAAAAAAAAAAAAACACTTTTTTGACTGTGAAATAATAGCAGTCAGTTTCCTTCACACGTGTGCGTTTCAGGGCCTGCCAGGGCACAGTGTCACACCATTGCAACTCATATCTGGTGTAAGAGTAGTGTACATTTAAAAAAAAAAACAACACTTTTTTGACTGTGAAATAATAGCAGTCAGTTTCCTTCACACGTGTGCGTTTCAGGGCCTGCCAGGGTACAGTGTCACACCAGTGCAACTCATATCTGGTGTAACAGTAGTGTACATTTAAAAAAAAAAACTAGAAATTTGACTGTGAAATAATAGCAGTCAGTTTCCTTCACACGTGTGCGTTTCAGGGCCTGCCAGGGCACAGTGTCACACCAGTGCAACTCATATCTGGTGTAACAGTAGTGTACATTTAAAAAAAAAAAAAAAAACTTTTTTGACTGTGAAATAATAGCAGTCAGTTTCCATCACACGTGTGCATTTCAGGGCCTGCCAGGGTACAGTGTCACACCAGTGCAACTCATATCTGGTGTAACAGTAGTGTACATTAAAAAAAAACTAGAAATTTGACTGTGAAATAATAGCAGTCAGTTTCCTTCACACGTGTGCGTTTCAGGGCCTGCCAGGGCACAGTGTCACACCAGTGCAACGCATATCTGGTGTAACAGTAGTGTAGATTTAAAAAAAAAACACTTTTTTGACTGTGAAATAATAGCAGTCAGTTTCCTTCACACGTGTGCGTTTCATGGCCTGCCAGGGTACAGTGTCACACTAGTGCAACTCATATCTGGTGTAACAGTAGTGTACATTAAAAAAAAAAAACTAGAAATTTGACTGTGAAATAATAGCAGTCAGTTTCCTTCACACGTGTGCGTTTCAGGGCCTGCCAGGGCACAGTGTCACACCAGTGCAGCTCATAACTGGTGTAACAGTAGTGTACATTTAAAAAAAAAAATTTTTTGACTGTAATAGATTGAATAGCAGTTAGTTGTCTGCAAGCGTGTGTGTCAGGCCTACAGCGTCTACTCTGCCCACTTCTGCCAGTGCACAGTGCCACTCATATCTGTTGTCAAAATAGCTTGCATGCATAGTACCACTAATCAAAAAAAAAATGACAGGCAGAGGCAGGCCACCCCGCAGGGGCCGTCGTGGTCATGGTGCTGTGATTCCCTTTGGCCCTAGAATAATGCCCAGTGTTCAGAGGCCTCGTACCCTGAACTCGAAAAGTTCTGAGGACATAGTTGACTGGCTAACACAGGACACCCAATCTTCTACAGCTTCCGCTCGGAACCTTGACGCACCATTCTCCTCCAGCTTAGCTTCGGGCAACTCTCAAGTTATCACTCGCCCACCTGCCGCCACCACCAACACTAACACCACAGCCGCTTCACTTGATCTGTCAGAGGAGTTATTTACACATCAGTTGGAAGAAATGAGTGATAGTGATGCGCAACCATTATTGCCAGAGGATGTAGATAACAGGGATATGTCTCAGTCAGGCAGCATTACACACATGGACGTATGGTGTGATTATGATGATGTTGTACCCACTGCTGCTTCCTTTGCTGAGTTGTCAGATACAAGTGAAGCGGTTGATGATGACGATGCGTCCGTGGATGTCATGCGGGTGCCCGCTAGAAGAGAAGAACGGGGGAAAGTTCAGATGGGGAGACAGAGAGGAGGAGGAGACGAGTTGGAAGCAGGGGGAGGTCGTCGCAAAGAGCTAGTGGCACAGTCAGACAGCATGCATTGGCACCTGGGGTCAACCAGACAGAACGCCAATCAACCTTGTGCAAATGGGGAGTTTGCGGTTGTGCAAATGGAGTGTTTGCGGTTGTTTGCGGTATGTTAAACGGGGAGTTTGGTCTGTCACTGTGAAGCGGGCGTAACCCTTACACTACCTGATCGATACAGCATCATACCTGATGTTTTAAAGCACGTTATTCCTAACAATTTAGGAATGTTAGGCAATTTATGCCCTTTATGGATTAAAACCAGACTCTGCATCAACTATGTAATTTTCAATGGGAGTTTTGCCATGGATCCCCCTCCGGCATGCCACAGTCCAGGTGTTAGTCCCCTTGAAACAACTTTTCCATCACTATTGTGGCCAGAAAGAGTCCCTGTGGGTTTTAAAATTCACCTGCCTATTGAAGTCTATGGCGGTTTGCCTGGTTCACCCGTTCGCGAACATTTGCGGAAGTTCGTGTTCGCTGTTCGCGAACGGAAAATTTTATGTTCGCGACATCACTATTTAGTAGCATAGATTGGTGGTGTTAGAGAGATTAGAAATAATTTGATATATTGATTTCTCTCTTAATTAACCCTATAAGACATCTTATTATTGCATATCTTCCTCTACCATGGCCATTGGTATATGTGTTTAGCTAGTTTAAGGTGGGATATATTTGTTTGTCTTGTTTTAGACATTTGCAGTTAATAACTTTGTATTTTGTGTATAACATCGTGTATTCCTAAACTTTGTTTTTGGTGTCATTGGAGACCTCTGCAATTGTGGAATTTCTAATTAGGTATTATAGTTTGAGATGGATAGTGCTGGCTAAGGAATCCTGTATTATTTCTTCCTTTTTCTTTTCTTATTTCTACCTTATTTGAGATTTATTCTAATAAATGATTCCTCCGATGCACCCTGTGACACAATATTTTTGAGGTCTCAGGTTTTTCTGTATATATATATATATATATATATATATAGGGAAAAACAACAAAGAACAAAAAACAAAAAACAAATATAGCACTAGAAACCCCTATGTCGCCCTATGCCTAGAATTGCAGCCATACAAGACAAACACCGGGGACAGAACTACGCACAGTGTAAAAGAAGAAAAGTGCAGCAAGAAGAGAAGTCAAGTGCAAAGGTAAGTCTAAGTGTAACACCAATCATAATCACATTCATATAATGAAGATCATTAAAATATTTGCATGAAAAGGGTAAAAATGTATAAAAACAATATTGGAATAAATACGAAATAATAAATACCTACAGATGAAACCTATAAAAAGATATCAGATAATGGCAAACAATAAATTGTAGGTGTAAAAAATGAGACAATGTGATCCACAAGGGCATTCAATATAAAAACATATACATAAAAGCAAATCGTCACAAGGACAGAGTTCAACAAT
Organism: Bombina bombina; assembly: GCF_027579735.1. Classification (NCBI taxonomy): domain Eukaryota; kingdom Metazoa; phylum Chordata; class Amphibia; order Anura; family Bombinatoridae; genus Bombina; species Bombina bombina. Next base: position 630,195,150 of record NC_069502.1, read on the forward strand.
TATATAGTCCCAAAAAAGGATAAACAGATTGTTCTGAAGGATAGTGTAAAAATGCACACCCCTCGATCCTCCCCCTGGTAGTCGATCTTACTTAAAAGCACGACCCTCAATTATATATGGTAAGGTGATGCCCATGGGAGTGTCCAATTACCTCTGTCAAAGAAGTCTTCAGAACTTCAAAATGCATAAGGTTTGTGGTGGGCATCCCGGGTTCTACCTCGCAACCTACAGATGTAATTTGTATTTTCGAATGCTATTCTTACTTAATAGGAATGTGGTTTATTTCTGTAAGGACCTGTCATTCGTTGTGTGTGGTCTGTATATAAAATGTTAATGCACTATTAGTGTATTCTTGTGTTTATTCTATATCCCTTCATTTGGACCTGTAAGCCGCACTGACTGGTGGTCAGGAGTTTATAACAGACCACAGAGAACCAGCTTGAATCAAGTGGCTTTTTAGACCGACTGAGATACCTTACAGATGAAGACACTGTTCCTCTTCCATGGGCATCACCTTACCTCATATGATTGAGGGTCGTGATTGTAAGTAAGATTGACTGCTAGGTGGAGGATCGAGGGGTGTGCATTTTTACACTATCCTTCAGAACAATCTGTTCACCCCTTTTTTTGGGACTGTATATTCTCCGAAGGGAGAATGATTGTGATTTGGCCCCCTTTTTCTTCTGACATACCTTTAGATTGGGGAGTGGACACCAATGCTAATGAAGGAGGTGTTGGTTGTTGACATCTGTGGAGTACTGGCATGCCTACAGGGGGCGGGGCTAAGATGCAAAACTATGATGTTATCATTAAAGATGTCGCGAACCTAAAATTTTGTGTTCACGAACGGGCGAACCGGGCGAACCGCCATAGACTTCAATAGGTAGGCGAATTTTAAAACCCACAGGGACTCTTTCTGGCCACAATAGTGATGGAAAAGTTGTTTCAAGGGTACTAACACCTGGACTGTAGCATGCCAGAGGGGGATCCATGGCAAAACTCCCATGGAAAATTACATAGTTGATGCAGGGTCTGGTTTTAATCCATAAAGGGCATAAATCACCTAACATTGCTAAATTGTTTGGAACAACGTGCTTTAAAACATCAGGTCTGATGTTGTATCGATCAGGTAGTGTAAGGGTTACGCCCGCTTCACAGTGACAGACCAAACTCCCCGTTTAAAGGGACAGTCTACACCAGAATTTTTATTGTTTTAAAAGATAGATAATCCCTTTATTACCCATTTGCCAGTTTTGCATAACTAACACATTTATAATAATACACTTTTAACCTCTGTGATTATCTTGTATCTAAGCCTCTGCAAACTACCCCATTTTTCAGTTCTTTTGACAGACTTGCAGTCTAGCCAATCAGTGCCTGCTCCAAGATAACTTCTCGTACACGAGCACAGTGTTATCTATATGAAATATGTGAACTAACACCCTCTAGTGGTGAAAAACTGTTAAAATGCAATCTGAAAGAGGTGGGCTTCAAGGTCTAAGAAATTAGCATATGGACCTCCTAGGTTAAGCTTTCAACTAAGAATACCAAGAGAACAAAGCAAAATTGGTGATAAAAGTAAATTGGAAAATTGTTTAAAATTACATGCTCTATCTGAATCATGAAAGTTTATTTTGGCCTAGATTGTCCCTTTAACACACCGCAAACAACTGCAAATAGTCCATTTGCACATCCGCAAACTCCCCATTTGCACAAGGTTGGATACCAAGCTAGCCATGTCCCGTTCCTTGTCCTCACTGATGTCATTGAAGGTTCTCTTCCCCCACCCAGCCACGTACAACACCAAGGGTCCCCGAAAGGTGACAACAAGCCCCCTGGGATGCCTGCTGTGTTTGGTCTTCCACCTCCTCAAAGCCACCTTCCTCCTCTGACTCCTCTTCTTCAGACTCCTCTCTCTGCATTGCCTCTCTCTGTGTTATTATAAGGTGTGTTATGTAGTACTATTCCTAACAGTTTAATCCCTGTTATGTCCCCTATCAGGGGACGTGTATATGGCATCGATTTTAGGAACCGGGAGTTATGATAACATGGTCGCTAGGAGAGTGGCTTGACACGCCCACAATGGGAAGAGATAGTGAAACACACACAGGCTTTGTATATATCACAGCTTATATTGTTGGTAGAATAAGAGTTAGTTTATAGAGACAACGGTTATATTAGTAGCTTTGGTTAAAATGATGTGTATATATATATGTGAAGCAGTAAATGTTTGACTATTTTGATTCAGTGATATCCCAGAACCTATGACTGAAGGGGTGTGACAGGGCTTAACTGTTTCTTATTGGTTACTTATAAAAAGTTTGTCTACATTCCACATTATTTATAAATAGCTGCACTGAGATGAACAAAGTGGATCAAACATGAAGGCATCATCATATTATATATAGTTATTCACTTTACATGAATTTATATAAAGTATACACACACTATCTAAATGTTTTTGGAGATAACGATGTTTATATAAAAGTAAATGATGTCACTGATTTGTTAAACAATTGGACAGCTTGGATTGTAATGTCCAATCCAAAAAAAATATATATATTTTTTTCTTTTTAAATCATAAATTAAACCTAAAAGCAAATAAAAACAACAATAGTGTAGATGGTACTAAAACTTATATAAAAGCAGAATAGTGCTTACCAGCTGTGGTCATCGCATTTCGGCCTCTTCTAGGCCTTTCTCAAGACTCTTGAGAAAGGCCTAGAGGAGGCCGAAATGCGTTGACCACAGCTGGTAAGCACTATTCTGATTTTATATAAGTTTTTAGTACCACCTACACTATTGTTTTTTTTTTTTGCTTTTAGGTTTAATTTATGATTTAAAAGAAAAAAATATTTTTTTTTGGATTGGAGTTTCTCCCAACCACCAAATGCTCTCACCATCAGGAACAGGAACACTAACCCATTAATTGGGTTTGACCTAAAAGACCGTTGACTTTATTCTCACCATCAGGAACCTCAGACGGACTCTCACCACTAGGAAAATAAGGCTTCCTTTTCTACACATTATTAAATTTTGACTTTTATTTGGATCTTCACATTTAGCCTTTTTTATGATTTTGTTTCTTGGATTACAATCACTGACTTTGTTCCCTTTTTGCCTTTTTTTTTTTTTTATCACTGACTTTGTTCTCTTTTTTCATTTTTTGAGCAGCATTTTTTCATTTTTTCACATCATTTTTTCACTTTTGAATATGCAAGTTGACACTGTCTGTTTTCTTTATATTTGCAATCACTAAGGATAATTTTTCACTCCCTTTTTATACACATTATCACCACCAACACTGGTACATAATATCTCTTACGGTATCCTCCTCCTAGTCGATATCAGCAATCCATTCATTTGATTTACTGCATTTTTTTAATCCACACATTGGATTGATTCTTTCAGACATTGTTTGGAATTTTAACTTTCTCATATTTTTATTGGGGCTACCATTATTATTGCCTCTGTATCATTTTATATTCAGTGTTTTTATATAGATATATTCAATATTTAATTTGTACAAGAGTGGATCCACATCTTATTGTTTTTATTGTCATTTATTACCACTGTACCCACCGTGGCATGTTTTATTCTTGTGTAAAGTACTAGATTTACAATTATAATATTTATAAACACACACTCTAGACATTGTACAACACCTAGCCCATTTGAGGCGCACTGAACACATTTATTTTTATTTTACTAGGGGTATCATAACACGTTCCACAGGAGGGAGAGCACAACCACAGTGGGAGAATCTGAGGGTAATATAGCAGCCTAACCACCATTGGCAGCACACCCAGGATCACATCCTTTTTTAGGTCGAGACCCAGGCCACATACGCGGAGGGGGGGCACTGTCCGCCACCCCCCACACCAACTGAGATGTTAAGCATAGTATTTAACACCAGCTCTTGCCAACTCACTGCTGCTGAAGAAAGTTTGCTCAATAAAGGTCTATCGTTTGTTCCAGTTTCAAGGACGAATGATTTCAACACATATATTGATGTTCAGCGATTCGGAAGGAATCTAAGATTAAAAGAGTTTTTCCATAAGTCAGACCACCATTATCGTTTCCATACAAGGGGACAATTTGACCCTAACTCTAACAATACAACCATTAATACGATCACTAACTACCTTACTCAGGTTATACAACATAAACCAACTTCAAGGTTCCATGATAATCTCACTAAGGATGAAAGGATGGCATTAAAATCACTACAATATGACAATTCCATTATCAAACGCCCCGCTGATAAGGGAGGTGCGGTAGTAGTGATGGATACCCTTGATTATAAGGCAGATATAATGAGACAACTTGGTGATACCAACATGTAACTTCCCCTGCAAGCTGATCTCACCCACCAACTAAAATGGAGGATCGATAACATACTGACCGAGTGGAAAATAGCTGGGCAGATTTCTGAACAAGACTTTAAATTTTTACAAGAAGACTTCCCAGTTACCCCAATAATGTACGCTCTACCCAAAATTCACAAAGATGCTGCACGACCACCGGGAAGACCCATAGTTTCAGCCAGGGGTTCATTGTTACAACCTGTTGCGCAATTTGTGGACTTTTTCTTACAACCTTGGGTAAAGCAACAGAAATCATATATCCGAGACTCCACGGACTTCATCTTTCAGATGACCCAACTCACAGATATCAGCCCAACTGATATATTGGTCACACTTGATGTGGCAAGCTTATACACTGTGATACTGCACAATTCTGGTGTAGCGGCAGTGGCCAAAACCCTGAGGAGAGTAGCATATAGTGGCCCGTCTGAAGAAGTTCTCATCACATTACTAAGAGTGTATCTTACCGAAAATTATTTTTTGTTTTGATAAAACATTCTACCTGCAAACATCTAGTACAGCGATGGGGTCCAACATGGCCCCATCCCTGGCCAATCTATATATGGCCGAATGTGAATCTGAAATAATGAGGGTCATTGAGAATAAAGGTGTCAAATACTATTGTCGATACATTGACAATCTGTTCCTAATATGGAGTAGAGGTGAAGAGGAATTAACTGGTTGGATCAATTATCTTAATGATATGCCAAGTACCATCAGGTTCAGCCATACGACAAGCACAGAAGGAGTAGATTATCTTGATGTAAGGATCTTCAAAGATGGAGACACACTGGGGACAACCCTATTTCGAAAAACCACAGACCATAACTCTATTTTACATGCAAAAAGTTGCCATCAACCAACATTGATACAGAACATCCTGAAGGCACAATTTCAGAGAGTTATTCGTAACAACACAGATGAAACTAAATGAATAACTCAACTGGAAGACATATAAGAAAAGGAGCCTCTCTGAGATGAATGATCTAGCTCTGAAATCTACATTGCCAATACAAGAAAGTGATGTACCCCCCCAACAAATGACTTTCGTGACCACATACTCACCAGACAGCTACATTATTACTAGAGCGGTGAAAGATGAGTGGAAATTGTTGGAAGCTGATCAATCACTACCTTTCATGAGGTTGCAAGCCCATAGAATTGGTTATAAGAAGGGGTCGTAGCCTAAGAGACAAATTAATGAAAACTGATATGGATCAATTTACAACACAGAGGTCATGGCTTAGTAAAAAGAATAGTTGCTATAGATGTATCAGTTGTGTCACATGTAGTGGCATAATCCCTGGCACACATTTCCAACACCCTGATCGGAAGAGAAGCTATGAGATTAAACACTTTTTGACATGCACCACACAATTTGTTGTCTATCTTCTTAATTGTCCCTGTGGGAGATTCTACACAGGAAAGACAGTGGATGATGCAAGAACTAGAAAGGCGAAGCACCGTTTGAGCCTCCTGACAGCCATACAAAAAGGGAAGTCGGATTTACCAGTGGCTAGACACTTCTTGGAGGCAGGTCATACAGTGAAGGATCTGAGATTTCCCCTCATTGATCATATGCCTAAATTGAGGAGAGGGGGAGACAGATCCAGGATCCTTTTGAAGAAGGAGGCAAGATGGATCTACGAGCTAGGCACCCTGAGCCTAAGAGGTTTAAATGTTCATTCTGGATGGCAGTGCTACCTCTAAGGCTTCAAATAGTGGTTTAAATGAGAGTCCACGATTTAAATGAGAGTTTATGATCTAAATATGAGTTGATAATCTGTAAAGTTTGGTATGGGTGGCCATATCACTTAACATGGGGTGAGAGCCCATGATCCTATGTTGGAATTGTGGTTGATCTCTAGGGGTTGCCCCCATTTTTATTTTTATTTTTTATTTTTGTTTTTATTTATTTATTTTTTGAAGGGCTCAGCATACCAGCACCCATGGGATAACTCCACTGTAGATTATTGAGTACCATGTATCAGGTATATGTGTGTTTGGTGTTTTTAATGTTTTTAATATGCCTTTTCACATTTGTATGATGCCTGGATATGTTTGATCGATTGTGGTCTATCTGTGCACAGGCTGTTGTAACAAGTGATTCTGAGGATAGCTACCTAGAGACAGATTAGAAAGTGATGGGTTAATAGGCATTCTGACCCTGGTAAAGGATTTTACATACTCCCCACAATGGGTTATATTGGCACATTTCTTTTTTTTTAGCTTGATTCATATGGGGATAGTTAGGTGACATAGACCTTATTTTAGGGTGGTCACACATAGAACACAATTTTGTGTCATAACCGCTATGGGAGAGGTTATAAAAGTGCCGTAATTCTAGGAGTACGGTGCCATAAATTCTTTAATGAACAGAATTACTCACAATTTTAAGGTTTTTGTTTTAATTTTGGTAGGCTGTTTTTGGTTTCATGGTTTCGTTTTATTTTTGGTCAAATAGGGGATTCACAGTTTGAAGCCCAAAGGGAGAATGATTGTGATTTGGCCCCCTTTTTTTCTGACATACCTTTAGATTGGGGAGTGGACACCAATACTAATGACGGGGGTGTTGGTTGTTGACATCTGTGGAGTGCTTGCATGCCTACAGGGGGCGGGGCTAAGATGCAATACTATGATGTTATCATATTATGATCTTGCGGTGCCAGTTTCCCCGAACTGATAGTGGCTTTGATGATGAATCAGTGACCCTAATCATGCTGTTGGTACTTTGAGGTACATTCAGCTGATTTACTGTGGGGCATCTATCGTTGTATTCATGTATTACGGTCACCATTGGGATTGGTGATGTCAATGGTGGGCGTGATTTTGCTGCCGCTGTTTAAGTCCTAATAGATGGTACTGCTCTAGTAGTTAGCCGCACTCAGTCTATAGAGAGGATGTGTTAGGAAGATGTGGGTTATAGCAGTAATTAGTATAATGTAGAATCTTGAATCAATTGGACGATCGTTTGATGAGAAGCTTGGTTGTTATGATAACATGGTCGCTAGGAGAGTGGCTTGACATGCCCACAATAGGCGGAGATAGTGAAACACACACAGGCTTTGTATATATCACAGCTTATATTGTTGGTAGAATAAGAGTTAGTTTATAGAGACAACTGTTATATTAGTAGCTGTGGTTAAAATGATGTGTATATATATGTGAAGCAGTAAATGTTTGACTATTTTGATTCAGTGATATCCCAGAACCTATGACTGAAGGGGTGTGACAGGGCTAAACTGTTTCTTATTGGTTACTTATAAAAAGTTTGTTTACATTCTACATTATTTATAAATAGCTGCACTGAGATGAACAAAGTGGATCAAACATGAAGGCATCATCATATTATATATAGTTATTCACTTTACATGATTTTATATAAAGTATACACACACTATTTTTTTTTTTTTGGAGATAACGATGTTTATATAAAAGTAAATGATGTCACTGATTTGTTAAACACTTGGACAGCTTGGATTGGCTGTGAAGTAGGGGGAGGGTTACAAATATCTTTAAAATACTTGATTTTTGAAACTGGTTGTTTGTCAGAGGGACTGTTTGTGTCCCGAAACGTCACAATAAAGAACTCTATTTTTGTCACAGTTGGCAAAAGTCCAGTGAGTGCTTATATCAACATAATATTACGGAGTTCTATAGCACCCTGGCAGTTGTGGATGGACGGTGAGAGTGCACACACATGGACTATATTGAGATATACAGTGGGGAAAAAAAGTATTTAGTCAGCCACCAATTGTGCAAGTTCTCCCACTTAAGAATATGAGAGAGGCCTGTAATTTTCATCATAGGTATACCTCAACTATGAGAGACAAAATGTGGAAACAAATCCAGACAATCACATTGTCTGATTTGGAAAGAATTTATTTGCATACTATGGTGGAAAATAAGTATTTGGTCACCTGCAAACAAGCAAGATTTATGGCTCTCACATACCTGTATCTTATTCTTTAAGAGGCTCCTCTGTCCTCCACTCATTACCTGTATTAATGGCACCTGTTTGAACTTGTTATCAGTATAAAAGACACCTGTCCACAACCTCAAACAGTCACACTCCAAACTCCACTATGGTGAAGACCAAAGAGCTGTCGAAGGAGACCAGAAACAAAATTGTAGACCTGCACCAGGCTGGGAAGACTGAATCTGCAATAGGCAAGCAGCTTGGTGTGAAGAAATCAACTATGGGAGCAATAATTAGAAAATGGAAGACATACAAACAAGACCACTGATAATCTCCCTCGATCTGGGGCTCCACGCAAGATCTCACCCCGTGGGGTAAAAATGATCACATTAACGGTGAGCAAACATCCCAGAACCACACGGGGGGACCTAGTGAATGACCTGCAGAGAGCTGTACCAACGTAACAAAGGCTACCATCAGTAACACACTACGCTGCCAGGGACTCAGATCCTGCAGTGCCAGACGTGTCCCCCTGCTTAAGCCAGTACATGTCCGGGCCCGTCTGAAGTATGCTAGAGAGCATTTGGATGATCCAGAAGCAAATTGGGAGAATGTCATATGGTCAGATGAAACCAAAGTAGAACTGTTTGGTAGAAACACAACTTGTCGTGTTTGGAGGAGAGAGAACACCATACCTACTGTGAAACATGGGGGTGGCAACGTCATGCTTTGGGGCTGTTTCTCTGCAAAGGGAACAGGACGACTGATCCATGTACATGAAAGAATGAATGGGGCCATGTATCGTGAGATTTTGAGTGCAAACCTCCTTCCATCAGCAAGGGCATTGAAGATGAAATGTGGCTGGGTCTCTCAGCATGACAATGATCCCAAACACACCACCCGGGCAATGAAGGAGTGGCTTCGTAAGAAACATTTCAAGGTCCTGGAGTGGCCTAGACAGTCTCCAGATCTCAACCCCATAGAAAACCTTTGGAGGGAATTGAAAGTCCGTGTTGCCCAGCGACAACCCCAAAACATCACTGCTCTAGAGGAGATCTGCATGCAGGAATGGGCCAACATACCAGCAACAGTGTGTGACAACCTTGTGAAGACTTACAGAAAACGTTTGACCTCTGTCATTGCCAACAAAGGATATATAACAAAGTATTGAGATGAACTTTTGATATTGACTAAATACTTATTTTCCACCATAATTTGCAAATAAATTCTTTCCAAATCAGACAATGTGATTGTTTGGATTTGTTTCCACATTTTGTCTCTCATAGTTGAGGTATACCTATGATGAAAATTACAGGCCTCTCTCATCTTCTTAAGTGGGAGAACTTTCACAATTGGTGGCTGACTAAATACTTTTTTCCCCCACTGTGTATATATATATATATATATATATATATATATCTATATATATATGTATATATATATATATATATATATATATATATATATATTATGTCACAAAAGTGAGCACACCCCTCACATTTTTGTAAATATTTTATTATATAGTTTCATGTGACAACAGTGAAGAAATGACACTTTGCTACCATGTAAAGTAGTGAGTGTATAGCCTGTATAACAGTGTAAATTTGCTGCCCCTCAAAATAACTCAAAACACAGCCATGAATGTTTAAACTGTTGGCAACAAAAGTGAGTACATCTCTAAGTGGAAATGTCAAAATTGGGCCCAATTAGCAATTTTCCCTCACCAGTGTCATGTGACTCATTAGTGTTACAAGGTCTCAGGTGTGAATGGGGAGTAGGTGTGTTAAATTCAGTATTATCGCTCTAACACTCTTTCATACTGGTCACTGAAAGTTCAACATGGCACCTCATGGCAGAGAACTCTCTGAGGATCTGAAAAAAAGAATTGTTACTCTACATAAAGATGGCCTAGGCTATAAGAAGATTGTCAAGACCCTGAAACTGAGCTGCAGCACTGTGGGCAAGACCATACAATGGTTTCACAGGACAGGTTCCACTCAGAACAGGCCTCGCCATGGTCAACCAAAGAAGTTGAGTGCACTTGCTTAGCATCATATCCAGAGGTTATCTTTGGGAAATAGACGTATGAGTGCTACCAGCATTGCTGCAGAGGTTAAAGGGGTGGGTGGCCAGCCTGTTAGTGCTTAGACCATACACTGCACACTGCATCAAAATGGTCTGCATGGCTCTCGTCCCAGAAGGAAGCCTCTTCTAAAGATGATGCACAAGAAAGCCCACAAACAGTTTGCTGAAGAAAAGCAGACTAAGGAAATGGATTACTGGAACCATGTCCTGTGGTCCGATGAGACCAAGATAAACTTATTTGGTTCAGATGGTGTCAAGCGTGTGTGGCGGGAACCAGGTGAGGAGTACAAAGACAAGTGTGTCTTGCCTACAGTCAAGAACGGTGGTGGAAGTGTCATGGTCTGGGCTGCATGAGTGCTGCCGGCACTGGGGAGCTACAGTTCACTGAGGGAACCATGAATGCCAACATGTACTGTGACATACTGAAGCAGAGCATGATCCCCTTCCTTCGGAGACTGGGCTGCAGAGCATTATTCCAACATGATAATGACTCCAAACACACCTCCAAGATGACCACTGCCTTGCTAAAGAAGCTGAGGGTAAAGGTGATGGACTGGCCAAGCATATCTCCAGACCTAAACCCTATTGAGCATCTGTGGGGCATCCTCAAACAGAAGATGGGGGAGCGCAAGGTCTCTAACATCTACCAACTCTGTGATGTCGTCATGGAGGAGTGGAAGAGGACACCAGTGGCAACCTGTGAAGCTCTGGTGAACTCCATGCCCAAGAGGGTTAAGGCAGTGCTGGAAAATAATGGTGGCCACACAACATATTAACACTTTTGGTCCAATTTGGACATTTCCACTTAGTGGTGTACTCACTTTTGTTGTCAACGGTTTAGACATTAATGGCTGTGTGTTGAGTTATTTTGAGGGGACAGCAAATTTACACTATGATACAGACTGTACACTCACTACTTTACATTGTAGCAAAGTGTAATTTCTTCAGTGTTGTCACATAAAACGTTATAATAAAATATTTACAAAAATATGAGGGGTACACTCACTTTTGTGAGATACTATATATATATATATAGATATATATATATATATAATATGTGTATGGGTGTATAATATGTATATGTACGTGTGTGAATTTATGTGTTTATTTATGTGTTTTATTTTAAATATTTTTTTAAATATCTATATCTATATATATATATATATCTATCCAAGAACATTGGAATGTAAACTTGGCATAACTACCTTTAGGAGTAGTGCTGTAGGTCTAGCATGGTGTAGGGTTAGTGTGCAAGCGATAAGTGTTAGCTGTTTTTCTACAGCACACTCCATTGAAGTCTATGAGGAGAAGAAGTTAACGCGGTCATGATATCCAAAGCCTGAAGGTAGTTGACACATTGAGTTTCATTTAAGTACAAGGGATTAACTTTCAACTAACCTACTTGCAATAAAAGTTTACATTGAGTGGTGTTTGCACGCAAGCAAAAATGTTTTTGAACAAGCCACTTGTAATCTTACCCTATGGGGGGTAGTTATCAAGCCGTCAACCTCAAATACGCTGGAATTCCGCAGCGTATTTGTGGCGAGGCTGATTCGCCTTAGTTATCAAAGGCTTCAGACCGGCAAAAGTAGAATTTTGTGACGTAAACTTCGATCCGCCGGACTCCGTCTGACACAGATCGATTCTTACGTCACTCCAGATGTCACTCCACAAGTGCGGCACAATCTCACTACTTTTGCTAGTTATCAAAAAACTAGCAGGTACGCTCGGCACTTTTACGGCCCAGCGTACCTGGTTTTCAAACCGCCAGCCTGGAGGTGGCGGATCCCATAGGAATCAATGGGAGTCTGACCATAGCGAAAGTACAAGTTCGCTGCTGCCAGACATCCCATTCATTCCTATGGGAGCTGTCTACACCTAACACCCTAACATGTACCCCGAGTCTAAACACCACTAATCTGCCCCCCCTACACCGCCGCAACTAAATAAAGTTATTACCCCCTAAACCGCCGCTCCCGGAGCCCACCACAAGCTACTCTATACATATTAACCCCTAAACCGCCGCTCCCGGAGCCCACCGCAAGCTACTCTATACATATTAACCCCTAAACCACCACTCCCGGAGCCCACCGCAAGCTACTCTATACATATTAACCCCTAAACCGCCGCTCCCGGAGCCCACCGCCAACTACATTATACCTAGTAACCCCTATCCTGCCCCCCCTATACCGCCGCCCTCTATAATAAATGTATTAACCCCTATCCTGCCGATCCCGCATCTCGCCGCAACTAAATAAATAGTTTAACCCCTAAACCGCCGCTCCCGGACCCCCGCAACCTATAATAAATTTATTAACCCCTATCCTGCCCCCCCTACACCGTCGCCACCTATAATAAATTTATTAACCCCTATCCTGCCCCCCACTACACCGCTGCCACTGTAATAAAATTATTAACCCCTAAACCTAAGTCTAACACTAACCCTAACACCCCCCTAACTAAAATATTAATTAAATAAATCTAAATAATATTTCTATTATTAACTAAGTTAATCCTATTTAAAACTAAATATTTACCTTTAAAATAAACCCTAATATAGCTACAATATAAATAATAATTATATTGTAGCTATCTTAGGATTTATTTTTATTTTACAGGCAACTTTCAATTTATTTTAACTAGGTACAATAGCTATTAAATAGTTATTAACTATTTAATAGCTTACCTAGCTAAAATAAAGAGAAATTTACCTGTAAAATAAAAACTAACCTAAGTTACAATTACACCTAACACTACACTATACTTTAATAAATTATTCCTATTTAAAACTAAATACTTACCTGTAAAATAAACCCTAAGATAGCCACAATATAATTAATAATTACATTGTAGCTATTTTAGGATTTATATTTATTTTACAGGTAACTTTGTATTTATTTTAGCTAGTTAGAATAGTTATTAAATAGTTATTAACTATTTAATAACTACCTAGCTAAAAGAAATACAAAATTACCTGTAAAATAAATCCTAACCTAATTTACAATTAAACACTACACTATCATTAAATAAATTAAATAAACTACCTACAAATAACTACAATTAAATACAATTACATAAACTAACTAAAGTACAAAAAATAAAAAAGCTAAGTTACAAAAAATAAAAAAAATAAGTTACAAACATTTAAAAACATATTACAACAATTTTAAGCTACTTACACCTAATCTAAGCCCCCTAATAAAATAACAAACCCCCCCAAAATAAAAAAATGCCCTACCCTATTCTACATTAAAAAAGTTCAAAGCTCTTTTACCTTACCAGCCCTTAAAAGGGCCTTTTGTGGGGGCATGCCCCAAAGAAAACTGCTCTTTTGCCTGTAAAAGAAAAATACAACCCCCCCCCAACATTAAAACCCACCACCCACATACCCCTAATCTAACCCAAACCCCCCTTAAAATAACCTAACACTAATCCCCTGAAGATCATCCTACCTATCTAATAGGTAAGCTATTAGATAGTTAATAACTATTTAATAGCTATTGTACCTAGTTAAAATAAATTGAAAGATGCCTGTAAAATAAAAATAAATCCTAAGATAGCTACAATATAATTATTATTTATATTGTAGCTATATTAGGGTTTATTTTACAGGTAAGTATTTAGTTTTAAATAGGAATAATTTATTTAATAAGAGAAATATTATTTAGATTTATTTAAAGTGAAGGTCAATTTTCATCAATGAGTGCCCGGTTTTTAAAAATACTTTTTAAAACAGGGGCACTTTCATTGATGAAAATTAACATTGCACTGGATTTTAAGAAATACTTACCTTTTTCTCCTGCAAAACCGGATCGCCGATCTCAGCCTCAGTTCCTCTGTAGTGACGTCAGAAATGACAAAAACCGGCTTCCTCCAATCATGGCTTGCACCCCAGAGCGTCCAGCTCGTGATGCCTGGCTGTGATTGGAGGAAGCCAGTTTCGTCATTGCTGTTGTCTACAGCAGGAAGAAGAAGGAGGGAGATCGTCGATCCGGCATTGCAGGAGTAAAAGGTAAGTATTTCTTAAAATCCAGTGCAATGTTAATTTTCATCAATGAAAGTGCCCCTGATTTTAAAAGTATTTTTAAAAACCGGGCACTCATTGATGAAAATTGACCTTCACTTTAATTAATATTTAAGTTAGGGGGGTGTTAGGGTTAGTGTTAGACTTAGGTTTAGGGGTTAATAATTTTATAACAGTGGTGGCGGTGTAGTGGGGGGCAGGATAGGGGTTAATAAATTTAATATAGGGAGCGGCGGTTTAGGGGTTAAACTATTTATTTAGTTGCGGCGAGGTGCGGGATCAGCAGGATAAGGGTTAATAACTTTATTATAGAGGGCGACGGTATAGGGGGGGCAGGATAGGGGTTACTAGGTATAATGTAGGTGGCAGCGGTGTCCGGGAGCGGCGGTTTAGGGGTTAATACATTTATAAGGCTTGCGGCGGGGTCTAGAAGCGGCGGTTTAGGGGTTAATACATTTATAAGACTTGCGGCAGGGTCTAGGAGCGGCGGTTTAGGGGTTAGTAACTTTATTTAGTTGCGGGGGGCTCCGGGGGCGCCGGTATAGGGGTTAGAGCAGTGTAGTTTAGTGTGAGTGCTTAGTGACAGGCTAGCAAGAAAGCTGTCAAACAGCCGAAGAGCAGCGAGATCGGATGAATGATAACTCTCACAGTCCGCTGCTCATCGCCCCGCAGCTTTTTGACAGCTTTTTTTGATAACTTAGGCGTATTTTTTCAGGTCCGCGGCGGCGAAGGTAGGCGAGCTTAGGCGGGCGTATTGGGCCGGCGAAGGCAGGAAAGTAGACACGTTGATAACTACCCCCCTATATGTTTATTATATTATTATATGTTTTAGATTACCCATTTTGAGAACCTTGAGTGAACATTACTAGTTGTATCCACAATATGGGTTAAAGAAGTATGTATCTTAAAATATTTAATGAATTTAAACTGTATCAATCAACTCCTAAATATAAGAAATTGTGAACAGATGATAGCCTGTAAATTATGTTTAAATTGTCTCCATATGAGTTATCCAGCCACTTTTAACTAAAACTTAAGTATAATAACAAGTTCAGTACTCATCTAATCAATAAAGTTCATAAAGGATATTGCCTGGACCTTCCATGCATCAATTACAATACAGAACTGATGGCTGCTGCAATATCATGAAGGGATCCTCCATATATAAAGTGCAATTTTGATTAACCGTTGAATGACATGGATCTTCCTCCTCTGTGCTTATTTAATTATAAAGAAAGGAAAAAGGAGAGAAGGAGCCTATATGTTTTATACAATGTTACAATATAATTTTTTACGAAGGAAACAATGCTATCTTCTCTTTTGTTAAGCAAATTTAAATAAGCAACCCTATAAGCTAAAGAGATACTTGTCTCAAAAAACAAGTATTATTAGATTTTGAGTTATTTAATTCATTTTTTTCTATATCTCATTATAATTATTATGGATTATTGTATTGTTTTAACCATGATTGTATTTTTAAGTATCATACTTATATGTGGCTAGTGGTAAAGCCTGTGTACACAGGCCAAAATGTTTAATAAAATATATATAGCTATCCTTCTATCCCTATCCCTCTGTCATTATCTTCCTGCCCCTGTCCCTTTATCCTTATCCCTCTATCTCTGTCCCTATCCATCTGTCCATATCCCTCTATCCCTATCCCTCTATCCCTATTCCTATTCCTCAATCCCTATCCATTGGTCCCTATTCCTCTGTCCCTATTCCTCTGTCCCTCTATCCCTATCCCTCTATCCCTGTCCCTATCCCTGTCCCTATCCCTGTGTCCCTATCCATCTGTCCCTATCCCTCTGTCCCTGTCCCTCTGTCCCTATCCCTCTATCCCTATTCCTCTATCCATATCCCTCTATCCCTCTGTCCCTATCCCTCTTTCTATATTCCTCTGCCCATATCCCTCTATCCCTCTGTCCCTATCACTCTGTCCCTCTTTCCCTATCCCTCTATTCCTGTCCCTATCCATCTGTCTCTGTCCTATCCCTCTATCCTAGTCCCTATGCACCTATCCCTCTTTCCCTATCCCTCTATCGCTGTCCCTCTGTCGATATCCCTCTCTCCCTATTTTTCTTTTCTTGTCCCTCTATACCTCTGTCCCTGCCCCTCTCCATCTGCCCCAGACCCTATCCCTCTATCCCTGTCCCTATCCTTCTTTACCTCTGGCCCTATCCCTCTGTCCCTGTCGCTATCCCTCTTTACCTCTGGCCCTATCCCTCTGTCCCTGTCCATATCCCTCTGTTCCTATCCCTCTATCCCTGTCCCTATCCCTCTGTCCCTCTCCCTATACTTCTCTCCCTAAAACTCTGTCCCTATCCCTCTATCCCTGTCCCTATCGCTCTGTCCCTATCCCTCTCTCCCTGATCCGCCTTCAAACAGCTCTCTAACCCCCCTCTAACTATTGCCGCCATCTTAGATACTGGCAGCTGTCTGCCAGTACCTATAATGTACTTTTTTTATTCTTTGTTTTCTGTAGTGTAGTGGTCCTACCATCCCCCCTCATGTGATCACCATTTAGTCCCCCCTCACCCCCAAACCCCTTTTCTGTAGTGCAGCAGCCCCATCCCTCCCTGTTCCTTTAATTTCTGTAGCATAGGACCCTCCCACTCCCTCCACTCCCCCCTCCACTGCTGAGCCACCACCCGCCTCCCTCCCACACCTCCCGCCAGCACCAGCAGAAGACCATTACAGATGGTGACACACACATCTGCTCTCATATGGAGGCGGAGCACTGACTACGCTCTGGCTCCATATCTGGCAGATGCCTGAAGCTTCAGGAGCTCCAGCTGTCGGCTGTAACATAACAGCTGAGAGTCCTGGAGCTTCCTGAAGCTTTTTCGCGATGCAGGGATTTAGCTGCGTGTGCAACCTACGACGGCGACGGACGCGTTACAAACGCGATTATAGTATAGATAGTAATCAATGTAATATTGCTCTTATAGAGGTGATGTATGGTTTTCTCTTTATAGATTTTTGCAGTTGTTACACAGTTTCCATTTTGGATGTAGAAGTGACTGCCTTCACTACATGATCTTAAAAGATACTTTATCATAGAGTATATTGAACTCTACAAGATAAGGGGAGATATCTTCTTTGTTAAGATTGTTATTTTATTAGAAAAAAAAAGGGAAAATGGTTGGATATAAAAGTTAAGAATTTTCCAGAGCATTTACCACAGAAGTCAAAAAAACTTCAAATTATAATAGTTGGACTGTGTTTTAAAATGGTACTTATATTGGTCATAAGATTTGTTTGAAAAACATATAATCTGGTTTGGTGCTACTCTTAGATAATATTTTCTTCCTCGGCTCTATTATCATCAGTTGCTATGCAGAATATTTGTAGCAAATCTGAGAATCATGTTAAACTTCCTTTTTTATATTATGGCCTAGAATACAAGTGGAGTGCTTTTGATAGCACAGAGAATGTTTAGCGTGTCCGACATCTCTTTAGCAAACCCTATGCTTTCAATAGATATTGGGCCTCGCTAAACATTACTCATATTAGTTGTGACTCACTATAAATAAATGATCAGATATCACAACTGTGCTAACTACATATACTATAGACTTCAATGGAACATGCTGTTAAAAAAATACAACTTATTTTTGGCACACTAACGGCTAGATTTGGAGTTTGGCGGTAAAAGGGCTGTTAACGCTCCGCGGGCTTTTTTCTGGCCGCACCATAAATTTAACTCTGGTATCGAGAGTTCAAACAAATGCTGCGTTAGGCTCCAAAAAAGGAGCGTAGAGCATTTTTACCGCAAATACAACTCTCGATACCAGAGTTGCTTACGGACGCGGCCGGCCTCAAAAACGTGCTCGTGCACGATTCTCCCATAGGAAACAATGGGGCTGTTTGAGCTGAAAAAAAACCTAACACCTGCAAAAAAGCAGCGTTCAGCTCCTAACGCAGCCCCATTGTTTCCTATGGGGAAACACTTCCTACGTCTGCACCTAACACTCTAACATGTACCCCGAGTCTAAACACCCCTAACCTTACACTTATTAACCCCTAATCTGCCGCCCCCGCTATCGCTGACCCCTGCATTACACTTTTAACCCCTAATCTGCCGCTCCGTAAACCGCCGCCACCTACGTTATCCCTATGTACCCCTAATCTGCTGCCCTAACATCGCCGACCCCTATGTTATATTTATTAACCCCTAATCTGCCCCCCACAACGTCGCCGACACCTACCTACACTTATTAACCCCTAATCTGCCGAGCGGACCTGAGCGCTACTATAATAAAGTTATTAACCCCTAATCCGCCTCACTAACCCTATCATAAATAGTATTAACCCCTAATCTGCCCTCCCTAACATCGCCGACACCTACCTTCAATTATTAACCCCTAATCTGCCGACCGGAGCTCACCGCTATTCTAATAAATGTATTAACCCCTAAAGCTAAGTCTAACCCTAACACTAACACCCCCCTAAGTTAAATATAATTTTTATCTAACGAAATAAATTAACTCTTATTAAATAAATGATTCCTATTTAAAGCTAAATACTTACCTGTAAAATAAATCCTAATATAGCTACAATATAAATTACATTTATATTATAGCTATTTTAGGATTAATATTTATTTTACAGGTAACTTTGTAATTATTTTAACCAGGTACAATAGCTATTAAATAGTTAAGAACTATTTAATAGTTACCTAGTTAAAATAATTACAAATTTACCTGTAAAATAAATCCTAACCTAAGTTATAATTAAACCTAACACTACCCTATCAATAAAATAATTAAATAAACTACCTACAATTACCTACAATTAACCTAACACTACACTATCAATAAATTAATTAAACACAATTGCTACAAATAAATACAATTAAATAAACTATCTAAAGTACAAAAAATAAAAAAGAACTAAGTTACAGAAAATAAAAAAATATTTACAAACATAAGAAAAATATTACAACAATTTTAAACTAATTACACCTACTCTAAGCCCCCTAATAAAATAACAAAGACCCCCAAAATAAAAAATTCCCTACCCTATTCTAAATTTAAAAAGTTACAAGCTCTTTTACCTTACCAGCCCTGAACAGGGCCCTTTGCGGGGCATGCCCCAAGAAGTTCAGCTCTTTTGCCTGTAAAAGAAAACATACAATACCCCCCCCCCAACATTACAACCCACCACCCACATACCCCTAATCTAACCCAAACCCCCCTTAAATAAACCTAACACTAAGCCCCTGATGATCTTCCTACCTTGTCTTCACCATGCCAGGTTCACCGATCCGTCCTGGCTCCAAGATCTTCATCCAACCCAAGCGGGGGCTAGACATCCACTGAAGAAGTCCAGAAGAGGGTCCAAAGTCTTCCTCCTATCCGGCAAGAAGAGGACATCCGGACCGGCAAACATCTTCTCCAAGCGGCATCTTCTATGTTCTTCCATCCGATGACGACCGGCTCCATCTTGAAGACCTCCAGCGCGGATCCATCCTCTTCTTCCGACGACTAGACGACGAATGACGGTTCCTTTAAGGGACGTCATCCAAGATGGCGTCCCTCGAATTCCGATTGGCTGATAGGATTCTATCAGCCAATCGGAATTAAGGTAGGAATTTTCTGATTGGCTGATGGAATCAGCCAATCAGAATCAAGTTCAATCCGATTGGCTGATCCAATCAGCCAATCAGATTGAGCTCGCATTCTATTGGCTGATCGGAACAGCCAATAGAATGCGAGCTCAATCTGATTGGCTGATTGGATCAGCCAATCGGATTGAACTTGATTCTGATTGGCTGATTCCATCAGCCAATCAGAAAATTCCTACCTTAATTCCGATTGGCTGATAGAATCCTATCAGCCAATCGGAATTCGAGGGACGCCATCTTGGATGACGTCCCTTAAAGGAACCGTCATTCGTCGTCTAGTCGTCGGAAGAAGAGGATGGATCCGCGCTGGAGGTCTTCAAGATGGAGCCGGTCGTCATCGGATGGAAGAACATAGAAGATGCCGCTTGGAGAAGATGTTTGCCGGTCCGGATGTCCTCTTCTTGCCGGATAGGAGGAAGACTTTGGACCCTCTTCTGGACTTCTTCAGTGGATGTCTAGCCCCCGCTTGGGTTGGATGAAGATCTTGGAGCCAGGACGGATCGGTGAACCTGGCATGGTGAAGACAAGGTAGGAAGATCATCAGGGGCTTAGTGTTAGGTTTATTTAAGGGGGGTTTGGGTTAGATTAGGGGTATGTGGGTGGTGGGTTGTAATGTTGGGGGGGGGTATTGTATGTTTTCTTTTACAGGCAAAAGAGCTGAACTTCTTGGGGCATGCCCCGCAAAGGGCCCTGTTCAGGGCTGGTAAGGTAAAAGAGCTTGTAACTTTTTAAATTTAGAATAGGGTAGGGAATTTTTTATTTTGGGGGTCTTTGTTATTTTATTAGGGGGCTTAGAGTAGGTGTAATTAGTTTAAAATTGTTGTAATATTTTTCTTATGTTTGTAAATATTTTTTTATTTTCTGTAACTTAGTTCTTTTTTATTTTTTGTACTTTAGAAAGTTTATTTAATTGTATTTATTTGTAGCAATTGTGTTTAATTAATTTATTGATAGTGTAGTGTTAGGTTAATTGTAGGTAATTGTAGGTAGTTTATTTAATTATTTTATTGATAGGGTAGTGTTAGGTTTAATTATATCTTAGGTTAGGATTTATTTTACAGGTAAATTTGTTATTATTTTAACTAGGTAACTATTAAATAGTTCTTAACTATTTAATAGCTATTGTACCTGGTTAAAATAAATACAAAGTTACCTGTAAAATAAATATTAATCCTAAAATAGCTATAATATAAATGTAATTTATATTGTAGCTATATTAGGATTTATTTTACAGGTAAGTATTTAGCTTTAAATAGGAATCATTTATTTAATAAGAGTTAATTTATTTCGTTAGATAAAAATTATATTTAACTTAGGGGGGTGTTAGTGTTAGGGTTAGACTTAGCTTTAGGGGTTAATACATTTATTAGAATAGCGGTGAGCTCCGGTCGGCAGATTAGGGGTTAATAATTGAAGGTAGGTGTCGGCGATGTTAGGGAGGGCAGATTAGGGGTTAATACTATTTATGATAGGGTTAGTGAGGCGGATTAGGGGTTAATAACTTTATTATAGTAGCGCTCAGGTCCGCTCGGCAGATTAGGGGTTAATAAGTGTAGGTAGGTGTTGGCGACGTTGTGGGGGGCAGATTAGGGGTTAATAAATATAACATAGGGGTCGGCGATGTTAGGGGCAGAAGATTAGGGGTACATAGGGATAACGTAGGTGGCGGCGATTTGCGGTCGGAAGATTAGGGGTTAATTATTTTAAGTAGCTTGCGGCGACGTTGTGTGGGGCAAGTTAGGGGTTAATAAATATAATATAGGGGTCGGCGGGGTTAGGGGCAGCAGATTAGGGGTACATAAGTATAACGTAGGTGGCGGTCGGCAGATTAGGGGTTAAAAATTTTAATCGAGTGGCGGCAATGTGGGGGGAGCTCAGTTTAGGGGTACATAGGTAGTTTATGGGTGTTAGTGTACTTTAGGGTACAGTAGTTAAGAGCTTTATGAACCGGCGTTAGCCCAGAAAGCTCTTAACTCCTGCTTTTTTCAGGCGGCTGGAATCTTGTCGTTAGAGCTCTAACGCTCACTGCAGAAACGACTCTAAATACCAGCGTTAGAAAGATCCCATTGAAAAGATAGGCTACGCAAATGGCGTAGGGGGATCTGCGGTATGGAAAAGTCGCGGCTGTAAAGTGAGCGTTAGACCCTTTAATCACTGACTCCAAATACCAGCGGCCGGCCAAAACCAGCGTTAGGAGCCTCTAACGCTGGTTTTGACGGCTACCGCCGAACTCTAAATCTAGGCCTAACAATGTACTGCATTAGACCAGCATCACTAAAGCCGAAAGTTGTTAAGAATACTTCATATTCCAATGTTCTTCACATAGAAGAAAATTTTCTTTTTATTTATATACAATATATATATATATATATATATATATATATATATATATATATTAACAAGTAGGGACTGCACTCGCTGGATTCAGTTCAAATAATACCTTATTTATTCAATGGGGACGTTTCGGGGTACGCAAACCCCTTCCTCAGGTTTGGTCTGAGGAAGGGGTTTGCGTACCCCGAAACGTCACCATTGAATAAATAAGGTATTATTTAAACTGAATCCAGCAGGTGCAGTCCCTACTTGTTAATACTTATTGAAATTTTGACTGAGCACCCTGGTTCCTGACTATCTTTGAATTGCGAGTGCAGATACACAGTGGAAATATATATATATATATATATATATATACAACCATCAATATGTGTTTGTATATACATATTTACACATATAAACACATACATACACTAGTCTAAGAGTTTATTTTAATGTGTTTTTGATGTATTTGGTGAATGTTTTATTTTTTTAATCTTATTCTTTACGCTAGGGGGGGCGCGGAAACAGGAGTTAAGAAGCAGCTCGCCAGAAACAGGAGTTAAGAAGCAGCAGTCATTTTCATACGATTGGGTTGATTGACACCCACTGCTAGCCGCCGATTGGCCGTGAATCTGCAGGGGACAGCATTGCACAAGCAGTTCACCAGCACTGCTTGTGAAATGCTAAATGCCGACAGCGTATGCTGTCGGCATTTAGCGGTGGAGGGCGGAAATTATTTGCTATATTGAATCATGCCTGCCCGGGGTATGACAAATCTACCCCATGGTCTTCAGGCACACTAATCCATTAAGCAGAAATATCAACTTGTAACAGTTAGTGTGTTGAGGAAATTACTTTTCACAGCCTATGCTTACTTTAGCGTGCCACTTATAATCTAGCCCAAAATGTTGATTTTTTAATTTCATTTTAACATAACCTTTTACGTAACCAATTTTGCTATTAGATTTTAAATAATTATTACTCTGTTAAAAATACATTATTTTTTTCTCCCTCAAATTACCAATGAAGAAACTAGAAAGAGATTTTCTCACCTATGAATAAATAAATGCACATCCCATGGTTAATCAGTATAGACTATTAAATATTCATGAGATCTCACAAAATAATGTCCAGTGACTATTTTTTGATTGTTTATTTAATAGATAATGAAATCATTTGTTTGTGTGTTTATTTATTATATTTTATTACAATTGTTTTATTTAAAAAAATTCTTAAAAAGTCATTCCAATTATTCAATTGGAAAAATATATAAAATACATGCCATATAAATGGTGTTATCAACATATTTTAGAACATATTATATTACAATTAAAGAATAAATTCTCCAAATAATATCACCTTTGGTGCCTTATTACAGTAGTTGTCAACTGAAGGACAAACTAATAACCTATACCATATAAATGGCTCATTTCCAATGGGTTTAAGCAAGCTGGCAAAATAAAAATTATGATGTCGAAAGGCATTACGCTTATCGACAGTTTCTGATAGTGTGTTTTTAGCTGCCAAAAACAATTATTCTTCTTAAGGAAAATAATTGAAGCCAAAAAGAATAAAATTACGCCCGTTTTCCATTGAATGCGCAAAAAGATTAAACACTTTTACATAGTGATCAAACATTGCAAGCTTTTCTCTTTTTCAATGTATTTATATTTTAGTGTTGCCCCAGGCAGGTTAAAGTTATGTTCTTAAATATATTTGAACATATACTTCATATGCAAATATAATCAAGCACATAACTCCAACTAGACCTATGCCTGGAGGAGCATTAAATATTACATCTAAAACTACATTTAAAACAAAAATAAAAAGTTGATTTAATTTGTAAATAAATTATTTAATTCCTTTGATAATGGATTAGTTGACCAAATCACCTTAACTGTCTAAATAAAAACTTCTAATATTGCAACTAACTACCATTTATTTCACTTTTCTTTGATATGTCTAATGTAACAGCCAAGTATAAGAGCCAAGAAACGTGTTGCATTTATTTAGAGGTTTATCTACTATTCTCTTATGCCTGCTGCTATTGTTTTTATTGTGTTTTAAATAAATACTTTTTATAACAGAAAGTAGTTTGCAAAGCCAATCTTTTATACAGCTCATTTTTTGATCCTGTTTGGAACAAACATGTTTTGGGATTCAGCTTCCATACATCTTCACCAGCTCTACACGCTGTGGTCTGTTCCTGGTACCAGGAGGGGGTGAGCTAATACACCCTAATCTATCAGTCTGCTTACCAGCACATTATGGTGCTTTGAATAAATGTGAGTAACCATTTATTGTTACATTTGTGCCAAACTTTGGATACATTGATAAGCACATGAGGCACCTCTCCATTAGTTTGCTATTTCGTAATTACCAGAATCTTGTTGGGAGGAGGAGTGCAGCCAAAACTAAAGATCTTAAAATTGAAGGACTTCACATATTGTTTGGCTTTGTCTTGAATCTTATGTCTAAGAACTCTATGGGGCATATTTAACAATGTGCAAGAGGACATGATATGAAGTAGCGTATCATGTCCGCCGCACATCGATAAATGTTGACAGCATACGCTGTTGGCATTTATCATTGCACAAGCAGTCCTTATGAACTTCTGGTGCAATGCCGCCCCCTGCAGATTTGCAGTCAATCAACCACTAGCAGGGGGTGTCAATCAACCTGATCTTATTCAATCAGGTTTATTTCTGTCCGCGGCCTCAGAGCAATTGATTAAAGTTTTATGGTTTTAGACAATATTTCACTTATGCACATAACACTATCACATCGACAGATATAGAAATAGTTTGTACAATCAAGTATCACATTCATAGATAGTTTTATCACTAGTATATTTTTCCTTAATATAAATATATCACAAGTAGGAGGTATTTTAAACACATATGCAAAGACATTGTACACCACTCAATTGAGTTATTTTTTCATAAGTATACTTTTTTAATGAATTATTATATATATATATATATATATATATATATATATATATATATATATATATATGTAAATACACTGTGCACCACATAATTGAGTTATTTTAACTAACACTTGACACTTAACTTGTTTTATTATCGATTAATCATATAATTCTATATCGACCAATCATATAATTTTTTAATAACCAGGTTGCCTTAGGCGCCCCCTACAAATCCACACATCTATCCTTTTCTATAATATTGTCTGCCCATCATGGTTCTTACCTTACAGTGCAAGGGTTTTAATTTTGTTATGTACCAGATTTCATATGAAACTGTCACTTATGAATCAACCATCAGAATTATAGAAGAATGGTTAAACATTACTGAGCTGAACAGTCATATAATCTATGACTTTTACATAGTTAATTGTCAGCTAGATTAAGAGTTTTGCGTTATGAGCGAAAAAGCATTGTTATGGCCCATAATGATGCTTTTTCCATACCGCTGCTATTACAAATCTTGTCAGAATTGCTGTACCGCACACTTTTTTGGCCGTCACGCAACGTCAGTACTGCACTTTTAAAAAAGTCCTTTTTCAATGGGACTTCCATAGCGACAGTATTATGAGTTTTGCGGGGCAGGCCAAAAAGTGAGTGGTACAGCCTATACCGACAAGATCCGTACCGTCATCTAAAGTCAGTAGTTATGAGTTTTACGTTACAAATCTGTAGCATAAAACTCGTAACTAAAGTGTTAAAAAGTACACTAACACCCATAAACTACCTATTAACCCCTAAACCGAGGCCCTCCCGCATCACAAACACTAAAATAAAATTATTAACACCTAATCTGCCGCTCCGGACATCGCCGCCACTTAAAAAATATATTAACTCCTATAATAAATGTATTAACCCCTAAATCGCTGCCCTCCCGCATCAGAAACACTATTTAAATATAATTAAACCCTAATCTGCCATCCGCCCACTCCGCCGCTATAATAAACCTATTAACCCCTAACCCTAACACCCCCTAACTTTAATATAATTAAAATAATTCTAAATAAAACTTACTATTAATAACTAAATAATTCCTATTTAAAACTAAATACTTACCTGTAAAATAAACCCTAAGCTAGCTACAATATAACTAATAGTTACATTGTAGCTATAAGGTTTTATTTTTATTTCACAGGTAAGTTTTTATTTATTTTAACTAGGTAGACTAGTTAGTAAATAGTTATTAACTATTTACTAACTACCTAGTTAAATACAAATGTACCTGTAAAATAAAACTTAAACTGCCTTACACTAAAACTTAACATTACAATAAAATTAAATCAATTAAATTAGTAAAATACATTTATCTAGATTACAAAAAAATAAACACTAAATTACACAAAATAAAAAAAGAAATGATCAAAAATAAAAACAAATTACTCCTAATCTAATAGCCCTATCAAAATAAAAAGCCACCCAAAATAAAAAAAAACCCTAGCCTACACTAAACTTCCAATGGCCCTTAAAAGGGCCTTTTGTGGGGCATTGCTCCAAAGAAATAAGTTCTTTTTTTTATAAATTTTCTTTTTATTGAGGTATTAATAACAATTCAATACATACATTCTAAACAAGAATAGAGAAGGTATCTCAAAAGTGAAAAATATGTTAACACAGGTCAATACCACATTAGGATGGTGAGACAGATGACATTCTTAAACATCTACATTCTTTCGGTACCTCATTTTGTTTTTAATACATGAAATTTTGTCGTGCCGTCAATGTCTACCCAAACCACAAGTTGGTCAGATGAGGGCACACAAAATATCAGTTTCAGTTTAAGTCACATAAAGAAAACTGGTAAACAATCACATCTTAAACATTCTTCAGGTTAAAGGTTAAGCAAAATAAGAAAAAAACAACTGACAAACTATATGTAGCAAAGAGTATATATGTTAACACAGCTATATTTTCCGTGTTAGGGCCCAAAGAGCAGATAAGACTCTTTGAACAGGGCAGAGGCTACGTAACTCTGTCAAAAAATGAATGGAGGGATAATACAGGGAATAAATTACTTAATCTTTACCGCACTGGGACTATGGATGCTTATATTCTTAATCTCTAAGAACATTTGAGTGAGTGGGATAGAGCAGTAATGCTGGAAACTTCTTCAGATATGGCATACTAGTGTATTATATAAGGGCTCAGTAATAACAAAGGGGATAACTCTTTCCTGATAGAAGTAAATTAGTGCATAAAGTAATTAATGCATACAACATGGAAGGCAGCCTAACGGTTGGCATGTTAGCCACTTATAATCTTACAGATATACCTTTGTTGTCGCCTAGTAAGAAAATATTCATAAGCTTACAAAACTTCTGGGCAGGTCAGTTTTGAGCCACAACTTATGCAAGAAGCCACAACTCTCAATACACGGCTGTACAAGTATAGGTTATAATATAAAGTGGTCTTGATTACCCAAGGAACATGCCAGTCATACTGTCCTGTTAACTATATGCTCAAGTATGTGTACACCAAAAGAGTTCCAACCTAATTAGCCTCCTTTGCCCTTGCAGCACACATCATACCTACAGCCATTGAAGTAATGTATCTAACTGTTTCTAGGGTGCCAGTCTCAAAAGCAAATCAGGAATATTGCAATGTATAGCCACATGTAAACAAGTTGAACTGAATGCATGTAACAGGCATGAGACAAAAATGCAGCAATGTAGTATTAATAGCTAGCACTATATGCAATTAAGAGGCCCAGACATCCCCTACAATATATTGTTAAAGCTTATTACTTGGTCTTGCTAGAATCACTCATCAGATGTATATGGGGCCATTTGTCCTTAGACCTATATACGTATACAGAAGAATAAAACTATAAATATAAAATAGTTCTCTTGCGTGAGTCAATGAAGATTTTCCACAAAGGCAGCCATAGCTGAGTTAAGATATGTATGTCTAAAAGGACCGGGTTGATGGGTATCTTAGGTCCCAGAGTACAGTCCTCAAGCTAACCCACTCCTACTCGCCAGGTTTTACAGACCAAATAGTGATAGATAAGCTGTACCAGATAAGTCATCCCCGGAGTCAAAGGTAAGGTAGGGCTGCACACGAGGGAGCCAGCTGTTCTCCCCATATGACCCTGTTGAGTGTGAGAAAACTACAGTCCTGCATGAGGACTGGTTGACAGACAGCTCCTATTTTATTCCCCTGCACGGTGCTAATTTTCAGTTGCTCTATCTGAGATTAACCGGCCTGTAGTATGGTTATATTAGGATCTATCACGGTAGCTCGGGCATTGGCTGTGGGAGGCCCAGTACTTACTTGATACTTAGGTGTAGTGGGGGGGGGGAGTTTATCCTTAATACAGGGAGCTACGTACTCCAGGTTATGCACGCTTCTTTTTTATTTCTCTATATTTCACTCCCATAGTGTGGGCTTGAGGAGATGTGAATGATTAGTCCCTGTGGTATTGCAACGCTTTTTTAACTGCGTGGGATTGTGATGCAAGATAAAGCTGGGACCTATCTCCCCCGCCATAGTGGGCCTAGTATTCTCTTCCTCAGTACTCTGAGCCACAGCAATTACCAGAAGCCGGTCAAACCTTTTATACATCTATTGCTCATATTCCTCAAATAGGGCTTTCCCGGGTGGGGGGTGCTGAGATCTCTCTCGTGGGAAGCCGCCAAAAGGTCTCAGCGGTCTGATCTGGGAATTCCCGGAGTCTTCAATATATAAATATGTACTGAATCAGCACATCAACTGCTTCATTACAGAGCACAATATCAGACTGGATGGCTGCACAATATCTAGGTTACGGGCAAATTGTGAATCTGCTTTACAGAGCTCCCAGTTTAGCTGCCATCTTAGAACCTAGCCCGGACACGCCCCCCCTGAAATCAGCTCTTTCACCTGTAAAAAAATACAAACACCCCCCCAACAGTAAAATCCACCAACTACACAACCAAACCTCCCAAATAAAACCCTATCTAAATGAACCTAGGCTCCCCATTGCCCTAAAAAAGGGAATTTGGATGGGCATTGCCCTTAAAAGGGCATTTAGCTCTTTTACATTGTCCAAAACCCTAAGCTAAAAATAAAGCCCATCCAATAAACCCTTAAAAAAACCTAACGCTAACCCCAACGATCCACTTACAGTTTTTGAAGACAGGACATCCATCCTCATCCAGGCGGCAGAAGTCCTCATCGAAGCCATCAGAAGTTTTCATCCAAGCGGGCAGAAGTCTTCATCCAGACAGCATCTTCTATCTTCATCCATCTGGCGCGAAGCGGATCCATCTTCAAGACATCCGGCGCGGAGCATCCTCTTCTTCCAATGGCTGCTGAAGAATGAAGTTTCTCTTTAAATGATGTCATCCAAGATGGCTTCCCTTACATTCGGATTGGCTGATAGAATTCTATCAGCCAATAGGAATTAAAGGGGGAAAAATCCTATTGGCTGTTGCAATCAGCCAATAGGATTGAGCTTTCATCCTATTGGCTGATTGGATTAGCCAATAGGACTGAGCTTGCATTCTATTGACTATTCCAATCAGCCAATAGAATGTGAGCTCAATCCTATTGGCTGATTCAATCATCCAATAGGATAAAAGCTCAATCCGATTGACTGATTGCAACAGCTAGTAGGGGTTATTATATTTTTATTTAGTGTTAGTGATGTGGGAGGCCAGAGGTTTAGGGGTTAATAAATTTAATAAAGTGGTGGTAGCGACATTGGAGGCTGCAGATTAGGGGTTAATACATTTATTTAGGTGGCGGAAATGTTGGGGGTGGCAGATTAGCGGTTAAAAAGTGTAGGTAGGTGGCGGCGACATTAGGGGCAGCAGATTAGGGGTTAATAAGTGTAATGTAGGTGTCGCCGATGTTGGGGACGGCAGATTAGGGGTGTTTAGACTTTTATGTTAGGTTTAAACATACATTTTTTTTTCCATAGACATCAATGGGGCTGCGTTACGGAGCTTTACGCTCCGCGATTGCAGGTGTTAGGCTTTTTTTTTAGCCAGCTCTCCCCATTGATGTCTATTGGGAAATCGTGCACGAGCACGTCAAAACACTGCTTGTATTTGGGTGAGGTATGGAGCTCAACGCAACCATATTGCCCGCACAAGCTGTTTTTTTGCAAACCTGTAATAGAAGCGCTATGAAAGGTGAGCATTGAAAATAACTTGCAAGTTACTCATTTGGATCATAAGCATTTAATTTAGACTACCATGCTACTTTAAGGGATATTTGGGGTTACAGTGCTCATGGTAATCTAATATATATTTATGAATAAGTTTATAATTGATATAAGAAATTCTGCATTTAGCAAACATCAATAAATATCCTCATATCCTATAGAATTTAAAATCTCATAAAAATTTGGGTTCGCGAACGGCGAACGCGAACTTCCACAACTGTTCGTGAACCGGCGAACCGGGCGAACCGCCATAGACTTCAATAGGCAGGCGAATTTTAAAACCCACAGGGACTCTTTCTGGCCACAATAGTGATGGAAAAGTTGTTTCAAGGGGACTAACACCTGGACTGTGGCATGCCGGAGGGGGATCCATGGCAAAACTCCCATGGAAAATTACATAGTTGATGCAGAGTCTGGTTTTAATCCATAAAGGGCATAAATCACCTAACATTCCTAAATTGTTTGGAATAACGTGCTTTAAAACATCAGGTATGATGTTGTATCGATCAGGTAGTGTAAGGGTTATGCCCGCTTCACAGTGCGCAGTGTAGGTGATATACCTGCCCTGACCACGCTTTGCAGACCAGGTATCAGTGGTCAGATGGACCCTTGCCCCAACACTGTGTACCAGACATGCCATTATAGCAGACATATGGCTTTGGCGTTGCTTTTTGGTAATTAGAAGGCTGCTAAATGCCACTGTGCACCACACGTGTTTTATGCCCAGCAGTGAAGGGG